>NW_011499845.1:4789572-4922827 GCF_000495115.2 Populus euphratica | reverse complement strand
ATATATATATATATATATATATATCATAAATTTTATTATATAGAAATAATAAAAAAAGAAAAATATTAAAGGAATAACAAGAGAGCACGAAAATCAATACAAAGAAGTTCTGCCTTCTTTAAAAGAATGAGTTAGGAATTTGTTTTCAGTTTCCAGTGCCTAGAATACAGAATCTTAAAGGGAAACCAAGATGTTGTAATAGAACTTTGAAATTCTCTGTTACAGGGCCAATTTATCATGGAAGGCCAGGTAATCAAGTTAGTTTATTGCTACAATAATTATACTAATAGAACTGCATGCATAACAAATCTTCTGGGAGGGAAAGGGAAAGCTTACACTGAATGATTTCACTAGCTTTATAGAAGAATATAAACTCCTGACTTCAGCCTTTCATCCTCCACTTCATCTACTGTCGTCCCTCTTATCTCTACCAGGCCAGTATAGGTCTGTTCTGCAGAGAGTTTTGTGATGTAAATTTACTCTTATTTTGAAATCCTACATCTCTTCCATGTGAACTACAGTCAAGTATCTGGCATCAGTTCCATGAGATTGCGTAGATCAGTGGCCGAAACAGAAACAGGTATCTGCAAATTCTGCAGAATGCTATTTTGTAGATAAAAGCTCTTGTTTTATCATAACTAGTAAGTATGCAATCAATACATGTGGTCCTTGTCATTATAGAAAATCCTTTCAAATTAATCGCAATTATTTAATTGTAACTACAAGGGTGACATGATCTGACTATTAATCAAGATAATCAAACATCGGATTTATCTGTAGCTCATTGAATGCACTTGCATTCAAGCTTATTCCTTGAAAAATAACCGCCTCTATATTAGAATAAGCATCCAATAATGTCGTTAAAGTATGCCAAGCATCCGATGCAGTATCTCTCAAAGGGCCTCCAGCTCAAGTTATTCTATTCCTTCAAACAGCCACACCTACCTATCCATTCATCTGATGTAATTACTTCTTCGGATTCCATGTTATAATTAAGCAGCCTGGCTATAAATAGGACTATCTGAAAGACCCTATTACTCAGGCCAGCAAGTGTTTGTGCAACCTCTTTGACAGGGTACCGAAGAAGAATGGCATCACTCAAAGCAATGAAACCTGGTGGCACTAAGCCAAGCGAGCCTGTCAAGAAAGAGCCTGCAGCTAAAACCAGCAGCAGTGCACCCAAAATTCCGGCATCAAAACCAGCCCCTAAAAAGGCCGAGCAGAAGCCCCGGGAGCTTAAAAAGAAGGTATGCAAAACTTTCCTTATATCATGTAGGTGTTTGATAATAAGGTTGTGTTAAAACAAAAAAAAACTCCAAATTAATGCATTTTGCATCTTCACTGCACTTGATCGTCATGCCGAACGGGTTCATAATTATCAACGTGTAACCTTAATGCATCATAAGGTTTTCATAAACATACTATACAAAATGGTCTCAACATATTCATCATGAAATTGCTAATCGCGTGCGTTGTCTAATTGAGGTTTTTTATTGGTTCATTACAGGCATCAGGATCCAGTAAACCATCAGCTAAATGAGGATAAGAAAAACAAGTAGGAAGGCATGTGAAGACCCCCATGAAATAGTTATATGTATATTCATGGTGATCTCCATTATTTCTCTCTCCCATCCATGTGCCTCTTTCAGGCTTTTCGCCTAATAAATAAAATACATATTAATTAGAGGACTTGTTTGCCGTTGCTGGATTTTTCTTTCCATTAGGTTGCTCATATTATTGTGAAAGTTTTTTCAAAAATCAAGAAATAAATCCGTTGAAGGGCATAATATTTGTTCGAATGTCACGTCTTAGACGGCAATATGCCTGCAGACAATTAGAAATACTAGGACTCTACTATTCCATCAATGACATTTGTAATTAAACTAAATCGTGTGCATGGAATTGAAAGAACTAGTGAGGTACCTGTTGAACAGCATTTTGTTAGTGTAAACATGCGATTGCATGAGAAAAAAACACACACACACACACAGGTACTCCACAAAGACAAGCTGTTTTGTCTGAAAGAAAAAACTCGGTGCCCCACTTCAGATTTATCAGCAAGTATCCTAAAAGGCTTGCTGCTGTAATTGAAAGTATAAGGAAGTACCTTGCAAGTAAACCCTCTGGTAAGCCAACAAATCCAGGTTATTCACATTCTCAAAAGATCAAACTTGTTCCCTAATTTGAATCGTGCAATTACCCAACGCAAAATACATACATACAATACTATGCAATTGTTCAGGAGTTCAGATGCTCGGATTATATAGGAGTTCAGATGCTCGGATTATATAAGAGTTAAGATGTTTCATCTTGCTTATAATTGATAAGAAATATTGCTCCAAATGATGCAGTTCCAAATTTCAAAAATACAGTATAGAGAGATGTCATAAATATTAAGTTACATATCCTGTATAATTAAACTTTAGGCTGTAAAATCACGAACATGTAATGAATCTATCAATCTTAAAAGTTCATGTTTAATTCTTTCATATGATGCTAGAATCAAGAAACTTTTAATATACAGAAAATTAATTAATTAATTTAAAGGTTCATGTTCAAATTTGTACTAAGTTGCATCCACGTACAATGTTGAAATTATCTTTCAAGTTAAATTGGATTTATTAATGCCCTAGCTAGATTCAAGACACTTTTTTACATATAATGAATCTATTAATTTTAAATTTTATGTTCAATTCTCTTGTAAGTTGTATCTATATACAAATACTGTATTAATTAATGACCGTAAATAAATGTCTCTGGAGGTTATACACAATCCTACGTACATGAAACTCAAATAAACTATCATCGTGTTCTTGTCCTCCATTTTCAGTACACAGAGAGATAAGGCAACTGATTAAAACAAATTAAACTAATATAAAGTTAACACATTATAATTTGAGATTATTTATTTACAAGTATATATCAATACTCCAGGATAGTTCATAATTTTAATTTTACTATACTTGAGGACGGTGCGCAATTAAACTTGTACATATAAATTGATTGTACGTATTTACTTTAATATTTATTTAAACAATATTATTTACAAGTTTTTAAGAATAATTTAACAAAAAATAAAGAGAAATATCGGAATATATATGTTAATAGCATGTCGTCGAACATTTCGCGAGGCATCCATGCTTCTTAGAAGGACGAGAATAAGATATTACTAGTCACAAAACAACTATCATTGCATGCAATATTAGTCATGTTGTTTAAGTTCAAGAACAACCCGTAATTCAAAGATAAGCAGTCGTGTAAAACAATTCTCAGGATTTAAAATCTCAGGGCCTACTTTGACTTAATGTGCACATTTTAGAAAAAACCCTAATTCATTTTACTTGAACCAAATAAAAAGCTCGATCATTTGGGCTATATGGTTACAGAAGTAGTATGGGCCGGACCCAGTTACATCTTGAGATAACGGAGCTCGTAAGTTTCAATATATTGACGCAGACTTAGCTTGAAGCCCACCAAAAGAAGCCCATAAAAAGGCCATTCGAAGCCTGAGAAACAGGCCACTCAGATAGTCTTACATGATGACAAGAAGGATGTAGAATTTTTTTTAATAAAAAAAGAAAGAAAAAAGAGTTCTCTTTCTTTTATAAAGTAATTAAGATTTGATGTTTGATACTTGATAGGGCGGTCATTGAGATGTTGCTCAATGGTCACGTTGAGAATATAAAAAAGAACACAAATAAGAACAATATAAATATATTGTTTAAACAACCAATATTTAAAGTTCCCTTTCTAGAGCTTATTTTATATTTTATAAATTTATATAAGTTATTTTTATTTATTCTTGAAAGTTAATAATTAAAATGGCTAATGATCGTTGTAATAAAACAATATCAATAACAGACATGTCAGCATGTCAATGTTGTCGAGTCTCATAAATGATAATTAGCAATTTAAATATTTTCACTAATATTAAAATATTATATAAAATATTTTTTTGATATTTTTAAATTATTTTAATATATTCATCTTAAAAATAATTTTTAAATAATAAAAAATATTATTTTAATATATTTTAAAGTAAAACACATTTCAAAAAATAATCTTTATTATACTTTCAAACATTCTACATATCATAGGCATCTAATGCCATGCGTATATATATATTTCGAGGGCTATCCAAATCAATTATTCCAATTCTTTCCGATTTCCACCATCCCCTTGTCATCTTTTATTGCTAGCTTTGCCTTTCTGATTCTCATTCCTCTTCAACATGCTATATATAAGAGATCGAAAATGGCAGGTCGTAGAGGCTAGCTGACCGAGACATAAACATTCTATCTCCCCATCAGTCAGTGAAGCATTACTGATCAATGGCTTCATTGAAGGCTGAGAAATCTGTTGGCACTGATCACCCCTCAGGGCAGGCCAAGAAAGAGCCTGCCAAGCTTAATGACAGCACCTCCAAAACAACGGCATCAAAGCCGGCCTTCAAGAAGGCTGCACAAAAGCCTCAAGAAGCCAAGAAGATGCTGGTAATAGACTAAGAGTACAGGAATCCTCCCTCTTTGTATTCGTTGTCGTTAATTACTTAATGACACAAGTTTAGTTCTCTGCAGGGAAAACGATACAAACCAGGAAAGCACTAAGCTAATTGTCAAATGCATCAGCTGTGGGGTGAATAAGTTAATAGTTAGTCTCATGCTATCCAATTTCAGTACGTTTTAGCTTTTAATCCAATATTGTGTAACAACAACCCTATCTTACTGATCAAGGGCCATTGATGCATCTGAATGCAAGGCACTTGCGTTAGAGAAATAAAACTTTGTATTTGAAACTAGGCCTCCTCATCCATGGACGACCTTGCGTTGCATATCCACTTATGATTGTTTCTACTTTCTACGCAGCATGACCTCGTTAATCGTTTCCATCCTTTTATTCCTCTTCAATTCCTCTGAGGTCACGCCTCTCCTCTTGATTAAAAAAAATGATTGAAATAAATCATTGATTAAAACCTTCAGAAGGGATGGCAATATAATTGAGGATGAACGAGCATGTTCATAGGCATTCCTAAGATTTTTGGTGCAGGATTGTGGACAGACGAAAAGTGAAACAAAACCAAGCAACAAAGGCGGAGCGAGGAATTTTTTAAATCTTGAGCTATTAAATAAATATATAATTTTTTAAAATTAATTATTAATTAATATATATAAATTTTTAAAGTTAATAGTAAAGTTTTAATTTAAATATATTATTTAAAATATTAAAAAATAAATTTAAAAATATAATAAATTAAAATAAAAAAGTAAAAATAAACTCACTATTAAAGTTATATTCTTCGATGTTTTATAGAATATAATTCATCTATAATTAAATCTGAATTAATATTGTAATAACCCCTCAACCATGATAAAATAACAATCAACGAAGTAATTAAATTTTTTTCCTTTCTCAATTCCTCATTTCCTCACTTGATTCTTTTTTATATTAGTGTTTTATAAGTTAGACCTTGTAAGTTTACAAGGTTATTCTCTTACTTTTTTTTATTAGATTTTTTATGTTTTTCCCTTATTTTTCTCTCTTGTCTTTTTTTTTATTCTGCTTCTGCCTAATCAGCAACATATAAAAGGAAGGAAAATATGATTTGTTTTACTTTTTAATGGCAAATACTCATTTTACTTTTAATGAGTTGTTTTGCTTTTATTTAATATTTTTTTTATTGTCACTACCAAGTTAAGTTCATTTTAAAATTTTAACTAAATTTTATTCAATATATTTTAAGATTTCTTATAAATTTTTATTTTAATCTGATGGTCAGATTGGAAATTACGTATAATAAAATAAAACTAGTTAAATTATGATTTTTTATTAAATTTCAGAATCTTTTAAAAAAATTTAAAATTTTAATTCAAGCTAAAATATTATATTACAAGGCCTCATATAAATTTTTAATAATTTAATTAAAAATTATAAATTTTTTATATACAATTAATTAAAAAATATTAATAAAATCTTAGCCTGAATTAATTAACTTGCTATTCCTCCGCGCATGCAAGGAACACTCTTTCTGCAGTCTCTGGCTCTAAACTGGATGCCATTGATTTCAGCATCTCCGAGGTCTTCTTTGGGGATATATAGCTGCTTTATAAAAAATGTAAGAGAAAAACATGGTTAAAAAAAGAGGTACAAGATAAGGTGTAGAAAGAACGGTGGGCGTTGAAAGACATTGGAGAGGACGAGAATGGCAATTTAGGGATACAGAGCTCCAGAAGCTCTTTAATACCGTACCATCCAATTTTCACACAAATACTTACAAGAAGTAGTCGAAGAAGAAGAAGAAGAAGAAGAACTAGAATTCCAAGATTTGCCATAAATTTCCCCCGTCGATAGGTTTTCATGTTTCAGTGTCCTATTGAGATTATAATTATAAATTATAAAAATAAAAATTAATAAAAAACTAAAGGAAGAGAAGATTTTGCTGTAAATCTCCTCTCAAAATCCTGTTAGCTAGGATAGTGTTGATTTTTTTTTATATATATAATTTATATTTTTTATTTTTATTTTTTCTTTTAATATTAAATTTATTGAAAATTAACTTTTCTTATAATTTATTTATTTATGAGGTTATTTCAAATTTATAACTCGGATTGTAGATTTGACGGGTTAATAAATCGGTTGACTCAATTTTCTTCTCTTCGATTTGACGGGTTAATAAATCGGTTGACTCGATTTTCTTCTCTTCTTTTAATTAATTTTTTTTTAAATTTTATTATTCAATATGAAGCTAGTTATTAATTAGGTTTTGTGATTTATTTCAGCTTGTGTTTTATGAGAATATTCACATCTCATTACTCATGTTATAAGTTGATTTAAAATTTTTTAAATAAATTTTTTAATTTTAATTTTATTCTTTAACATTAAATTTATTAGGAATTGAGTTTCATATTTTTTTTTAATTTTTTTTTTATAAGGTTATTTTTTTTTATGAGTTAACTTGAATTTTTTTTTTATCATTTAAATGACTTTATTTTTTTATTTTAATTTTTTATTTAATATTAATTTAATTAAAAATTAAATTTTATCATTTATTTTTATTTTATTTGTATTCTACAAAGTTATTCCTGTTTTTAAAAAAAAGTGGAAGACCATGCATGGATGGGAGGGAAAATCGCAGAGCCAGCAGCCAAAGGTGGTTGAACAGCAAGTTGTAAGGCAACTGGGCAGCAAGTCCAAAGTAAATAGCAGCCTCCCAAAGCACAGCGCTTAAATACTTCATTCCAGTTTGAATACTGTTTATTTTTTTTTTAATTTTATTATTCAATATGAAGCTAGTTGTTAATTAGGTTTTGTGATTTATTTCAACTTGTGTTTTATGAGAATATTCACATCTCATGACTCATGTTATAAGTTGATTTAAAAATTTTTAAATAAATTTTTTAATTTTAATTTTATTTTTTAATATTAAATTTATTAGGAATTGAGATTTATATTTTTTTTCAATTTATTTTTTATGAGGTTATTTTTTCTTTTGACGAGTTATCTCGAATTTTTTTTCATCATTTAAATGACTTTATTTTTTTCTTTTAATTTTTTATTTAATATTAATTTAATTAAAAATTAAATTTTATCATTTATTTTTATCTATATTCTACAAAGTTATTCCTGTTTAAAAAAAAAAGTGGAAGAACATGCATGGATGGGAGGGAAAATCGCAGAACCAACAGCCAAAGGTGGTTGAACAGCAAGTCCAAAGTAAATAGCAGCCTCCCAAAGCACAGCGCTTAAATACTTCATTCCAGTTTGAATACTGTTTCTATGAAGGAATTAAATTAGTCAAAAAGTACTTCTGGACTTTTCCCGTTCATGAGACATGATGCATATGATGTCAAATATAACTTCCCTGTATCCTTTTGCTTCGCAGACTGTTTGTTATTAGATACAACAGTATTGCTGGAATTCATTACAAAGATGACCCAAAATTCATGACATGAGAGCTTATGAATGAGCCTAGAAGCTCATCAGATACTTCTAGGACTATTCAGGTTTGTTGACCTCCCCTCTTCTTCTTGTCTTTTATTTGCTATCCTTGGATCCAACAATCTGGAAGGACTTTTCCCATATATTTTTGTAGCCGTTACCACTTACCTGGACAATCCCAGCGTTACTCCCTCGCCTCTCCAGAGGAGAGCGGGTTTCGACGCTGATCCAAAATTAGGCTAGATGAGCCTATATTTTACGACTAATAAGGGCGTGTATACTGCACTAGAGGCATGTACTGGTATACCCCCTCAAATTATGGAGGGATCCAGTAGTTTCTGAAAGACCCAATTGAAAATAAGGCCCAGCTTGTAATAAAAGGTATGTATACTGCACTAGAGGCATGTACTGGTACACCCCCTCAAATTATGGAGGGATCCATTAGTTTCTGAAAAACCCAATTGAAAATAAGGCCCAGCTCGTAATAAAAGGTGGTTGATATTCTAGCCTCTCTTCCACTGCAGGAGCATTGTGGTGTGTATACAGTATACAGTATATGTTCTTTTTTATATACACGCACCATGCAGTCCGCTTGTTTCTCTCAACCCGAAAAACCCTCAACATAGCCTTTACGTTTGTACCAGTTAGATAAACTAGTAGAGAAATATTTGATCAATTTTTACCTTTTATTAAGAAAAATCTATCTATGCGATCCATTTGAACCATACTAGTTTATTTGTCTATGTTTTCATTGCGGTTGAACATAAGTTTTTTAAAACATAAAAAAAAAAAAACAGTTAGATCATCAAAATTTTTTGATATTATTATTAAACTTGGTATAACAATTTAAACTTGAAAAATCTCTACTAAATTATTTCATTGATGTTTAATCAATGTATTAACCTCACAATCCAGATATAAATTCTGCTAGGATAAATTAATCTTGTTACATCATAGATAATACTAAGATTAATTTACCACCAACCCCATGTCAATGAAATAGTAGTATTCTTGTGTGGTGTGATTGCGAAGGGGTGAGGTCTTAGGTTTGAGCTTTACTTCTTTATCAAAATTTTAAAAATTAAATTCGATTTACCCATATGAAGTTTGAGATGAGTCGGGTTTTTCTATTATAAGATTTCGATTTTATTTCATGTCCTTATAAAGTTTCAGTCACAAATTTTAACCCTACCAAATGATTAAGGTCCTTGCATGAGGCAGAAAGAGTTTTTAATTGAAGTATTTTACAAAGACTGCAGCATCATGATCTAAATGAGTGATCCGGTATCCGAGAACAGTTAGACCCCATGTAAGAGGAGACTACAGCAACAATTAACATGCCTCGTCATTTCTTTTTCTTTTCTTGTTCTGGCCCGACAGCGTATACAAAACACGGCGATTTTTTTGGTCCAAGCATTACAAATCGAAGGTTAGATTTGTTTTTTTGCGCAAAAGAGAATGGTCCGAATGGCGCCCATCCAGGCATACGTCGCAACGGCTGCTTTCTATGAATTCTGGGGGGGGCTTTAGGGAGCTCGGATTCTGGTTAACGCCGCATAACAAAGACTTGATCAGAATCTAAACTTACATGGATAGTTGATCAAAACCAGTCAACGCCGACTTAATTCAAAACAAGTTTACTTTCCTCGGGGCAAAATAGAAAGATCAACAATAAACCTTGAAAAATGGCAGCAGGCCCGAGTGCAGCCATGACACCACTGGTATGAAATTGCAGCAAGTTTTCTTACAATAAATCGTTGGCGAGAAAAATCAAATCAAAGGTGGCAAATGAATAATCGAAACTATTTTCCTACCCTATATTTCCCTCCTGCTTTGACATCTAATCTCAAATCTATACAGACCCTTGATTGGGAGAAATTTTTTTATTTATCACGTTCCATCTCTGGAAAAGAACACCTCCAGCATATGAAACCACGGTTGTGCTTCATCTGCGGAAAAACAAAAGCCAGAAATTGATATTCCCTCATTTCTGGTTAGAAAAAAACTAGACAAGGCACAGTTGAATTTTATGTGCCTTTGGATTTGGAACCCATGTCAATGAATTATATCAATACATTACACTTTCCCCAGAGAAGGCAAGAGAGAGAGCTTACCAGACTATTTCTAAGCATCACTGGTTCACTGTTTGATCAATCTTCATGCTCATCTTCGCCCTCAGAATCTGCATGATGGTGGGAGAAGCAATTCAAGACAAACCACCAAAATAAAGAGGCCAAGTAGAAAAGTAAAATAAAAAATTTCCTTAAAATAGGCCATCCTAAAATGATTTGCAAACTCCTACACATCAATGATTAGTGACATGGGCCAAGTGTAATCTGAATTTTCTTGACCAAATTCTCATGCTAGATAACATATTCCTTTCCAAAAAATTACATTAAATGTGTTTCCTCATTCCCATTTTTATGGTGCAACTATAGACATGCACACATTATAATGCAAAACCATGCAATCGACATGTTTTTCTTCCATACCAGATCGAACATCATCACTAAGATGACCCCTTGCTTGGATTTGCTTAGCAAGCATCTGATATATCAAGACCCACCAATATATATGAAGAAAAAGTAAGCAGTAAAGGAGAGTATTGAACACGTAATAATAGATTGGACCATCCACCGGGTGTTTTTCCTTGTCCAAGATCAGGAGAACTTCATAGCTGTATCAAAGGAAGAAAATACATGAATTCTTCAGTTAAGTATTAAAAAGTTTACATATAGCAATAAATTAACAAACAAAGACAGTTGATAAAGAAGAAGATGGTGGACAATAATTCTTCAAAACACTGGCCATACATGCAGAAATACTCTTAACATGAATTTATATGTTGGTCTTTATTCTCTGGAGATGAACGCAAAATCATTCTTCTTTCACGATAAGCACAATAAATTATAAAGTAGACTAATCTATGAGACTAATCTATGGAATGACTCGTGGTTTACAGGCCTGAATTATGAAGCCAACGACCAGTAATCTGAAATACTTCCAGAAGCAGTACATTCATTGCACAATTGTTCAGCATTATGACCCCACAAAAAGATAAGCGTGAAAGTAGGACTAGGAAATTTCAGCAGTTGATATAACCAAGGAATCAATCTATACCAACCTTGTACTCCAAAGCACCCAGAATGGATAGTAAATGAGCCGCAGCAAGATCCAAGACAAAACAAAAAGAATAAATGCAAAGCTAGCAACCCCTTCTGCGCCGCTGTATTTGGACATCTTTCCCACCTCCAAAAATACATCACTAGCATCATGAATAGCTAAAACAACTGAACCAACACGGGCAAACCTGCAAGAAACAGAAAAATTGGAACAGAAATGAGAAAACTTTGTGAACCTTTGACGGTGTCATTGCGGCCACTGGGTTCCATGCAGCTTCTGCACATGTATCAGACTTGTATATGGGCAACACAGTTATGACCTCCACAAATTTTTCTAGAAAAATGACTCGGAGAACTTCCTCAGTGAATTGTAATTAACAAAATCTTACCAAACTACAATTAATCCTGGACCACAATACCTTAATATGTAGGACAGCACAATAAGAATGACAGTGGCGACATGATGACTCATAGACACACCAAAATCCGAACGCCTTGTCTCCCAAAAAATCAGAGCAAATATGGAGTAAGTATAAAATCCAGCAGCATACATATATACTGCTTTCAATTTTAACCTGAAATTCATATAAAAAACATCATTTTTAGTTCATTAAGCTGTCATCTTTATCCCATTCAAAGTACAAATCTATAAACAAAAGCTTGGGCCAACAAATAACTGAATAAGATAGTTCACAAATCTTACTTCATTTTTTGGTCTGGCCAGACCTGACTTCCTGGCCCTACCCAAAAATATTTTGTATTACCAAACCAAGGCTCATCATAAGTAACATACAAAACCAGAATTTCTGCTGAAAGAAAATATATGCATTTCCAAGCTGACTCCTTGAATTTTCTTATCTTCTTCCTTTTCTCATCTGATTGAACATCCAGCGTCTGATGCTCCTTTCCAAAAATCAAGTGCTGTCCTACTTTCTGCAACATGCACATTCACTTCAGCCTGAGCTAACAAAATACATAGGTGAACAAGGAGAAACAAAGAGCTGGGAACGCAGCACAATATTGGTAATGCAAGTAAGAGAAAAAGGCCATTTCCAAAAGGAAAAGTAGCTCAAGTTTGCGTTTCTAAGTTGTATTTGTAAATATATAGCTAGAACCTGGCAACACAGCCAGATATTGCTATTTTCATGAGAAATTTGTCATACAAGGACACTGTGGTATTAAAGGAAGAGGTGGACATTAGGAAGAAATGTTTACAACTCAGAAGAACCCCCAACACCTGAAAAGATTTCTAAAGTTCTCTGGAATCCAGGTGTTTGGAAGCATGATTATAAGAAATGAACAAGCGATAGGACTGGGAGTAAGCTCCATCAACAATAACTTATGCCAGGATAATTATGCAACTGGATCATGTTGGCATCCAGTGACATGTTCTTTCCAGCAGCAGCTATATAAACCACTCTATAAAAGACTTTTCCTATCCTATCATGCTACTCAAGAAACAGTGACGAGTCATGAATTTCCCGAGAACACTGAATGTCATGCAAGGAATAAGAGTTTGGAATGGACAGAAATAGCCACTTACACTAAACCAAGCTTCAAAGTTCGATAAACTCCAGGATGCAACCTAAGCTTTGTTCAAGCTTGGCCCGAAGTGGACAGCCATTAAAGAAAACAAGAAGAATTTTCAAGTTTCAATGAAAAATGCATCTTGTCAAATAAAACTTCGAAGGCTTAACATAAAGGCTTGTCAATGTATAGAGAGACCCATGTCTCATATAGCGTTTTTTACTGGTTCAAAACCCAGGAATACAAATTGAAACAAAAAAAGAAAAGAAAAATTCGAGGAGTGGGAAACATGGAGTTCTATAAAACTTTCGATCAGCTAACTGTTTCTCAGAAGTCGAGCAATTATATAAATCGCCAAAATTTAAAACGTTGTAGTTATCGTGATCGTTTTCACTCAAATTCTCTCTTTGATCAATAAATGATTGCAAAATTCAATTATTCAGCAAAAAGCAAAACAACTCACTAAACTAAATACAACTCACTAAAGAAGAACTTAAATCCAATACGATTCAATCAAGTAACTAAAAAAAAAAAAGCGGTGGGGGGGACACAAGCTAACAATCAAATATTAAGAAGCCGAGCCAGTGAAGACCAAGACTTGAACTAAACCAACTAAAAGGAAACAAAAACAAGGGAAGGATGTTACAAACAAAGTACCTGGAAGACAAATCTGTCAAGAAAGAATCGAACAAAGGGGAAAAAGAGAGCAAAAAGAGGAACGGCAATGCAATCTTCATAATCTGGATAAGATTCATGTTCCCATTCTATTGATTTCACGTACTCCATGAAACCCATCTCAGATTTTTTTTCCTTTTCTTCCTTTCTATTGATCCAAGATAGGATTTTTCTTAGCTTTTAGAATCACATGCACAAAAAACGCCAGTAGGGCAAAGCACTTTTTCTTTTTTTATCCTTGTTTATTTCTCGGTGTCGTCCTCCTATTCGGTTTCTTTCTCTAGAGGGTAGGGGTGATTTTGTCAAAGAAGAATTCACCGAAATATAATAGAGGCAACCTCATCCTGAGTCCCCCAAAACAACCAATTTAGGTTATATAATTATACCCTACGAGTTGGCGATTTGGGGTTTCATTTTGGTCCTTTTATTTTTCTGTACTTTCTAAAATGGACATGGTTTTGATTTCGTTGCACGAAATCACCCTCGAGAGTGTTGGGTTTGTTGACTTCAATTCGAGGAAAGTGACCGTTTGGTTGGATAGAAGTTCGACATGGTCTAGTCGGGAAACAGCAGGGTGCATGTGATACCGAAGGTAACTATCCATAGTTATTTCATATGAGATATGATTTTTTTGACGGCCTTCCTGTGGGCTATAAGTGATAGATACAAAGAAAAAAAAATAGGTAAAAAATAGAGAAGAGGTCCCTTTCAATCCTATATGAAAATGTCACATTATTTTTAATAAAACATATTATACTATTCTTTTTATACTTGTACTTCTCTTTGTCTCTCATTAAAGTAAATCTATCCTATAATTACTTCAGAATAATGTATGATTTCTTGACAATGATTGGCCTAAAACTTTTCATTAGAGGGTTTATGGCTAAATGATGCATGTTCAAGGGCAGGGTGAAACGTCAGTTCATTCAAGGTGGCAAGAGGCATTAATAAAACCTAGCCGATTATATCCAATATCGCAATCTTTAAATTAAATTTCATGTGTTTGTGAGTAAATGCAGCAGCTTTTTGAGCCGAGGACCACAAGATACACCAGAAGGCATCTTAGGCACAAGTTTTGAAAAGTGCACTTCGCCGTCGCCGAGCATAAAAAATCCGGTGGTTGCTTCTTTTGTATAGTAGTTGTTAGTACACTAAGATGTCATAACCTGTGCAATATGCACATAAAGTGTTGATATGCCCATCTCTTGAAATCGATCGACGGCGATACATAGTCCCCCTCACTTGATTAGTGGCCTTTTTTCAACGTGAAAAAACCCATACAATCCTGTTTTTTTTTTTAATAAAATAAAAGAGACTTGGATTATTTACTTGAATAAATTTAATTAATTTAATAACATAATTTTAAAAAATAATTATAATAAATAAATTAAACAAAAATAATAACAATGATTAGGTCTACTAAATGAAAGTTTGCTGATATTATAGACGAATATTCTCTTGGTATTCCTAAAAACTCTTTATGGTATTATCTGATGATAAAATAAAAATTAAATAAAAACATGATAAATTCATGAAAAGTGTGTGTGTATATAAATATATTGGTCTACATAATCACCCCTAGTTTTTGTTAATTACCTGCGTTGACTTTCTCTTTCTCGAGTTGCTTTGGTGGGTATTATTAGCAAGTTAGTTGATAATTTAGAGAATGATGGGGAGAGTTTATTTTAATGTGAATATATTAATTTAACTCAGATATTGATGTTTTGCTTAAGATCTGAACAAGTATTTATTATTATTATATAAAAACCCACTCGAGCAAGCTGTTATCATTAATATTTAAACAATTAAATACGAGCGTTTGTCTATTTATCTATTTATTTTGTTGAAATTAAGCATTGAAGAGTGCGATGGCCTAAAATACTCAGAAAAAAAAAAAAAAAACCTAACACGCCATTATATTCAATGAGAAGAAAGCAGCGGAGGGTTAAAAATTAACTTCCAAGGAAAATGAAGGTGAAGACGAAGGTCAGAAAGGCCCCCTTCTTTTAGATTAAAAATTTAAATCTATACATCTTAGATTTTAATTCCATCAATCTTTTCCTGAAAGGTATCGTATGCAAATACATGTAGAAAATCTGTGAAAAAAAATACGGGAAAGTCACGTTTTTCATAATCAAAATCCAAATAAAACCTAAAAATCAATTTTTTGGTTGATTTATAACCCAAAAATATATAAATAAATAAATAAAAGTAAAAAAACTGCATGTAAAAAAAAAAACAAATAAAGACAAGCCCAATTCAAGCAAATAACGGTTTAAGCTTCAATTATTAGCGGGGTTTACGCTTTAATTATTTGCAGAGATGAGCTTCAATTATTAGCGGGGTTTACGCTTTTTAATTATTTGTAGAGATGTAATTATAGTTGTTTTTAAAAGTGTTTTTTATATAAAAATGTATTAAAATAATATTTTTTATTTTTTAAAATTAATATGTTTTTGATATTTTTAAATCAAAAAAAATATTAATTTTAAAAAATAAAAATAAATTTAATGTTTTATAAATATTTTTAAAATACAAAAATAAATAGTATTTATATCTCCAAGAAATTCGAATTATGAACTGCAATGAGGCACAAACCCCCGCTTTCTAATTAATCCTTTCAGAAGAATCCTTAACCCCAATTGCTTCTTAGCAAATCTCTTGACTCCATTCATTCCCAGTTCATAAACTTGCATCAATAGGTGAATTGCCTGGGCGGGTGATGCACTTTGAGGATTTTACCTGGAACCAAACCAGAATTAATTAGGGATTCTGGGGTTTCCAAGCATTGAAATAAAGAAAAACCAATCAAGCACAAAACAGTATACCAGTGAACTCATAACTCTGTCAAATTATCTCATGCTGGAGTCTTACAAATGTTAAACTCTGATAAAAGAAAAACGAAAAAATAAAAAAGCTAAAATAATAAATCAAGCTGACAAGACATGAAAAACATAACACAGATGCTGCCTTGCCTGATCAGGTCTCTCCACAGTGTAGTTAAAAGAAAAGCTAATGGAAATTGTAGTTTATGATGGATTGCTACAAGGAAAACACTTAAAGCCTTAAAATTGGGAATTTATTGGTCTTTTTCACTGAGTCATTAGTAAATAAAAAATTATTTAAGGATGTATGTATTTTTTTAATATAATAAAAATATTATTTTATTTCCAAAATTAATAAAATTTATAACAATTAATCAAGGGTTTTCTTGACTTTCACGAGCTTCTTAATAGTAAAAATAGCCTTTTGCCACCGAGATAAAAAATGTAGCATTAGTATTTATGGTTTTCCCGTGATTCATGTACAATGAAAGCACCTTTTTAACATTAGAAAAAAAAAAAAGAGCTTTGTTTTTGGAGGTATTTTAGTGTTTTCACACTAATATTTTGTGGAATTAACATGTTTATGATGGTATTTTAATATTTTTTTATGTTTTTTTTACTTTTTTATTCAAAAATCTGTTAACACATATTCCAAATAAGATAGCAAGTTGGTGAAGTCCACACCATTTAAATGACGCATGTGACCTTACCCAATAGTCAAAAACTAATATTGATAATAATAATGATAATGATAGTAATAACAATAGCGTAATAGTAGCAACAACCACAACAATAATAATTGTGGTTATAATAATAATAATAATAGTTGTGATAGTGGTGATAATAACAATAATAATAATGATGATAATGATGATCATGATAATAATATTACTACTAATGACGATGATAATAACGATAATAATATTACTTATTGATAACAATAGTGATGATGGTTGTTGTAATGATAATGACAATAATAACGATGATAATAATAACGATATAAATAGTAATAATTATAATAATAATAGTGACAATTCATCATCTAATGTTGAATTTGCCAAGGATTGAGTTTCTCTTTTTCATATATAGTATTTTTGATATAATATTTTAGATTACTGGTTTAAAAAGTTTACATGGTTTGATCTTCTTTTTTATTTTTATCTTATTTTATTATTTAATATTAGTATTTTTTTATTTTAAAAATTCATGTTTCTCTTATATATTTTATTGAAAACTCATGCGAGGCAATGGTTCAAGATAAAAGATTTATCTTCTTCTTGGGTTTATAACATTGCAAAACTATCGTGGCACATTTGATATTTTTTATGTTTTTAAAAACATAATTCAGCCTGTGGTGAAGTATGGACAAAAAAAACTAGTATGAACTAAATAAAAATCTCATTTCTTCAATAAAAAATAAATGAAAAAAAGAAAGAAAGATGATGGTACTCCTCTTCCTATCTCACTCCTTATAGTATAAAAATGTGTTTGTTTTTATATTTAAAAAATATTTTTTTTTAATTCTAGATAATTTTAACATTAAAAATAAAATTTTAAAAATAAAAAAAATTATTTTAACATATTTTTAAATAAAAATATTTTAAAAAATAACAACATCAAATAATTCCAGCTTCATGTCTCAACTATTAATGCTTATCCAACCCTTGCTATCCTATTCAATCATATGTTGTTTCGATCAAAACCACGTCTGAGGATCCGTTCTGGCAGTTTTCCCGAAGATGAATCACATCATGTAACATATTGCATAGAAATGTCAAATCTGCTTTTAAATTGAAATGGAACATACATTATTTTTAGGTCGCGGATAGGTGGCATTTCATAATAAAAGCATGGGGCATATCATGTGATTATAATTGAAATCAGTACTTGTTTTCTCCGACAAAATTTCTAGATTCAACCTTGTGTTAAATCAACCCCACCAGACATGTTGTGCTGATGGAAATTACTCGCAGGGATTGTTTTTCCTTTTCTTTTTCAGAAATAGCATCCTCAAGTAGAATACACTCTCAGAATATCAAGTAATAATGTTATTCTCTGAGAAATTACTAATCTAATATTCTCATTTCTACCGCAGCAGCATATTGATCCTGCCCCTCTCCCTAAATCACTATCAGAACCAACACCACAGGTTAAGAAATCTTAAACTCGATAGATTTAATGCCCAGCAAGAAAATTGTGAATTCAAGATGATGATCCCAGGATAGCAAAACCACAGAGCAAGTTATAAACCATACATTATCTACCCTTGCTCTAAAGATGATGCAGATAAAGGGATGAATCTCTAAAGCCATGTTGTCTTGTTATTACAAAGAAAACTTCCAAAGATATATTATCACATGGAGCCCGAAAATCAGAATGAGTCAAATTGCAATCCCCATAAAGAGAAGCAACGGGAAAATAACGCAGGGGCCGGCCACATTTAATCAGTATAATTACACAGGAGAGAAACAAGAGTGAAAAACCTTAGCGTGTCTTACATCAGCCACATATTCAGGAAGGTGAAATTGCGAAAATGATAAAGGGGAGGGAACAAGGTCAATCAAAACAGTAATAGTCACTCGTCAACTAGCAGGACTGCTGTTGCTTGTGCTTCTTTCCATGTCACTGTACATCATGTGGTCGCTACAGTGCTGATACTTTAGCATCGATACAATGATAGTCATCAGGGCCGTTTGATTTGCCTTTTTTTTTTTTTTAATTCAAATCGAGAGGCTCGATGACCATCGGCGAAACCAATGCTCAAATCGTAGTAGAATAATTACTGTCACATTCTCCTAGGATTGTCAGCCAGCAAGACAAAAGACATAAATCTACTTTTTGCAGAGACTGGTAATGGCAATATAAGAATAGGAGAAGTTAAATCAAAAAGACCTTTTGCCAACCTGATCCCATCCATCTTGATACAAACTGCCGAAACATAGTTGGGTTCTCTGCATTTTACACAAGAAAAGGCTGCTCCTCGTTGCCTATGACAAGACATTGGATTGAAGTTGTGGAACTTATAGGCATAGTAACAGGGACTGTTATAGCCTATTTATTAAAAGGGGTCTCATATTCACCCTCTGTGTTTGTGGAGTGGGGCACATCTATATTGCCCTGCTTGAGTGCTGCTCTTTATTTTATGAATTGGTCAGAGAAACAAGGGGTATTTTCTCAGGAGAAAGGTCTGATAAGCAAGAGTCCTGCCCACTTCATCAATTTAAGAACTTGAATTTTTGCTCTATTTTATCAGACTGAATCCCATTGTTTATCTCCCTAACCTGTCTTCTAGTAATTTAAGGCAGAGAAATAATGATACTAGGATTGACAGGTGGTGAAAGTTGCTTGGCAATTCGACAATGAAGGTTTGACGTACCTGTGAGGAATCTCTTCTGTTCATAGTTCTCGTATCTCGGCTGATGGTCGGCTTGGTACACGGTCCGGTTCTCAAGTTTTAACTGAATTATCAAGTTATTTAGATTAATTTTTTAAAAATTAAAATGATATTATTTTAGTAAAATAAAATCAATGAATTGCAACTAAATTTTTAATTGGATTAATTGGATCACTAGGTCACATCAGATTTTACTAAATTTTTAATTGGATTAATTGGATCATTAGGTCACATCAGATTTTTTTTTCCTTTTTTTTTCTTCATCCAGCTTAATTTTAATTAAAAATTCACTCGAGTCTTAGGTTGACCTATTAGCTAAACTGAATTTCAAAACTATACTTCTATTCTATGCTTGGAAATCACATATGGGTTAGAGAGAAAAAGTTATAAGTGATTTTCCAAGCGATATTGGTTATTGAATGCTATAACCACTTCTCTAGCCACTTCCTTGCCACCTCTTCTTAAAGTTTGTTGTGTTGTGCTTTTCTTTTCCATTCTACTCCTCCAGATAGCTATACTAATGGAGTTTTCCCAAACCCTAGGATGCAAAGAGGAGTGTAGTGGGACTAGTGGCAGCGAGTCTGGGTGGACAAGCTATATTGCCTCCCCCATCAAAGAAAACAACTTCGATGATGACAATGATGATAGCAAGAATAAACAAGGTGATTGCAGAGAAGGTAATTATGAGAGTGATGACTCTATGGCCTCAGATGCCTCTTCTGGTCCAAGTCATTCTGAACTTCTATGCAGGATCAACGAGGGAAGCATTAACAAAGGTCCTTTTAAGAATGCAACTACCAAATATTCATCGAAAGAAAAACTTCACAGGCAAGAGAAGCGAAGAGATGGAGCAAGGACCACAGTAAAAAAGGAAGTATCAGTGCTGAAGGCAAACAGTGCTGCTAGTCATGATCATGTGCAAAGTGGAACCAAGGTAAGAAAATCAACTACTTAAACCATTAGAATAAGAGATATACTCTCTCAGATGTCTGCAAGTAAAGTAAGAGATATACTCTCTTTGTCTGTCTTTTATTTTTCCTAGAAATGTAGCAAATTTTTGTGCGCTGATGTTCTTCAGATGTCTCCAAGGAAAGCACGCTCCATGCCTTTGTAACTTTGTTTCGGAATTCCTGAATTCCACTGTGAAGTTGGTCTCTGTCCCTTTCCTAGAAAGTTGAACTTCGACTCTTGGAAATGTAAATGGTGATTACAAAGCTGGGGTAGATTTTAGAAATATGCAAATGTGTTGCGTGGGTAACATATATGCACGAAGACTTCATTACTCACTTCTTCCTCCAGGAAGAATAAGATTCAGGGCACGCAGACAGCCTAAGTGCCGAGTGCGGCCGTGTCTCTCCCTGGTGTAGTACACATAGTAACAGAGCAGCAGGGAGCCCTTGCCGATCCTAGGGATCAAAGAAACATGGTTCCCATAAAAACTCTTAACATATCTACATGTAATGGTTCCCAAACAGAAAGTTTGAGTTTAGCTCCCCGGAACAAAAACCAAAAATCTATCCCCCTACGGAATTGCAACCACAAGCAATGTTTGCAAAAATAGATTAAATTTAACTCTATATATAGCATAACGGAAAATGAAAGTTCACGTAGTAAAACTAAGACATAGCTTTACCAAGACTGGTTCAAGTGTTGAGGGTGTCATGATTCCATACCAAGACTAGAGGTAAAAGAACTGAGAATAAAGAAGAATTTAATCCTTAAAATAACGAAATGGAGAAAAGGAATGCCAACAAAAAGGAAGTTCCAGATTTTAAACCCGTGAGGCGAGAAATGAGTAAACACCATGTATTTTTTTTATTTTATTTTTCAAGGGGAAGAAGTTAAAGAAAACAAAGTAGAACAGTGACCCCCACCTTCCGACCCAGAAGATTTAATGACGTATAGAAATTCTTCCCGGAGGAATTTAAGTTAGTACTTCATGATTGATAATCGAAATAGCCAGACAAATGAATGGCACGGTTGACAATATTTGCCAAGCATCGAAGGATACTTGATTCAATTCCTCCTTTCACAAGCTTTGTTTTGGAAAGGGTAAGTGGCAATCCTCAGACCTCAATGAAAAATATTACGAGGGCATCTGTCGCAAACAATGCCACCTAAAGCCAACATACCAGTAGTCTCATGAAAAACCACCCATTATTGTATGAGTAGTACTCTATCTACGTTGGGTTTAAGAGCGAGCGGGTGCACCCTGCAATTCACCACTCTTTGTAGCAGCTATGAATCTAATCAAAAGTCAGTATTTTAACCCAATGGACTTTAAGGGCATCTAGGACATGGTAACCCAGCTGTGACATAATTGCATTGCTAGGACGCAAGTGACAGAACATATAGAAAATCCTGTGTGTTCTGAGAACGTTGAGAAATAAAGGTCTACCGATTTTAGTTAAACTTTAGAAAAGGATGATCAAAGAAAAAGCATCCACACAAGGTGTATGAATTGGTATAGGCTTGCATTCTGCGATATGTACCTTATAATTCAAATGGAATACAGCTCTTTTGAAGCCAAAGGAAAATAGAATGATCTTATTATATTGCAGAAGGGTCATCTAAGTAGAAGGTTGAATCCTTTAAAATAAAATGAGGAAGGCAGCTGGACCTGCTACCCGAGTTCCAAGCAATTGAGTAGAATTAAAATGCCTTAAACTCTGTGAGATAATATCGGTGCAAGACAACAAAATAAATATACTCATTTTAAGCCACAAAGACAATATTATTAGGTTTTATGACAAGTAGTCACCAAGGCAGATCGCTATATCACCACTGAGAGAAAAGTAAACTTTAGATCTTTGGCTGTTCAGCAATTTTAAACCACTCAATATGGAAGGATCCACCTATATCAATCCTCTCATATGTATGTGCTTCAAAATAATCTCGTTAGCTTGGACTAAATTAGCAGGCAGCTTGGATCTCCTGTATGCGTTTAGAAGACATACCAGGGGTGCTGATACCAGAGTTGATAGCAATGGATACAACTCTTCTCCAAGCAGATTGTCTCTCAATAATTTCTTTTGCAAATTCTGGATCCATAAGAAGATTAGGCAGGTTTGGGTTTCTATTACAAGCTTTCTTGATACGGTCCAAGAAGACAGCATGCAACCACCCTTCCAAATCCTTGTTAACTGCCCCAGTTTCAAATCCATCCCTTTTCAGCACTCTTTGCACGTATCAAGTTCATAACCTGGGCATAGCTGCATATTTTGGACGCATATAGTGCTTGTCTCACATCATGGATCAATTTCTTCTTATCCACGACTTGGTCAGCTAGCATGTCTCTGATGTCGCTTGATTTGAAGACTTTTGCGGCTTCAACTCTTTCTTCCTTCAGGCCACTGAGGAATCTTCCATCCAAGGATGACGCTATAGTGGGAGCAGCAACTGACAACTCAGCAGCTTGCTGAACCGTCCACTTACCAGTACCCTTCATGCCAGTTTTATCCAATACCTTGTCAACCAAATATCCCTCTCCCTTGTCATCCTTAATTCCAAATATATCTGCAGTGATCTCAATCAAGAAACTCAGCAGCTCCCCCTTGTTCCATTCAGAGAAAACCTGGCATAGTTCCTCATTGGTGAGCTACCCAACTGATTTCAGAATATCATAGGCCTCTGCAATCAGCTGCATTTCACCATATTCTATGCCATTGTGAACCATCTTAACAAAATTGCCAGATCCTCCTTTGCCAATATGTGACACAAGGATCACTATCAGGAACTTGAGCAGCCACCTTAAGAAGGATATCGTCTATGTGTTTATAGGCCTCAAAGGAATCACCTGGCATTAAAGATGGTCCATGCCGAGCACCATCTTCACCACCTGAAACTCCCATTCAAGATAAAGCAAACCCAATTCAGCCAAGGCTTTCTCCCTCCTCTCAGTGTTCTCATACCATTCATTACCACCATCTATGATACTTTCTCCATGTAAATTGACAGTGTTTTGATGGTTTGGTCGACAGGGGCACCGGCCTTAACAAACATGATCATCACACGAGGTTTTTGGATTGACTTAACAAAGGATTCAGGATCATGGAAACCATATAAGGGAAGATCTCCCTCCTGCTGGCTCGTTCAACTGGCTCATCAACTTTTAAGGTGGTCCGATTATAAACAGGAATAGAAAATCCTTCCTCAGCAATATTGAGGGCAAGATTTTGACCCATGACAGCAAGGCCAATTCTGGTCAGGGGAGCCATATCAAGTTTCATGCTCAAACATTGGATTCAGTTTCGGCAGATGGAAACCTGTAATCATACTTTCACAATTGGTTTGCATAAGAAAAAATATCCAGAAAGCTTAGAAGAAAACATATCAAAAATTGATAGTAAAAGGCTAAATGCGACGATTAAAAAGGACTACTAACTTCATTCTCAAAATTGTACCTTCAGTAACAACAAAATAAAAAATACTTTGTGCCTTCAGGTATTACTAAAAAGACCGCTACTTTTCTACGGAGTTCAGCCAGATAAATGTAAACTTACTCATGAACTTGCAGCTTAAATGAAACCAACTTTCAACAAGTTTTGCATAACAACACATGCAGCGGTCGAAAACCAAGTCTCGCACAACAACATGGGCAACTAATGTTGAGTGAGTGCATGAAACAGATTCAACAAGAAGGATGTTATACATCTCGCAAAACTACACAAGGCAATTAAAAAAAAGAGAGAGCAGCAAGGCATAAGAAAGAAAACCCAGATGGATATGATCAAATCCGAAGATAAATAAATTACAGAAAGAAAAAAAAAAAAGAAGAAAACTTTCAGAAGTGGGAGTAAATATACCATGAAAATGACAGAAAGAAACCCAGAAAAGTGAAGCGCGGCTGCTTGTTTGGAAGCACGAAACGAAAGAATTGGATCAAATTTGGGTATCTTTCTTAATTCTTATAGCTCCTAGCATGGAGGCTTCGGTTCGGTTTTTCTTACCTGTGGGGTGGACTTTATTGGCTTGATTTTCAAATGGATGAACTGTTTCATATTTGCATTTAACCTCCTCAGTTTCTTTGTTTTTTACATAGCAGGTAATATGATAAATTATATTTTTAAAATTATATTTAAAAATTTAAATTATTAATTTAAATTAATTATTTAATATAATATTAGAACTTCGATCATATTATGAATTTAAGTTTAATTATTTTTATTTATTTTAAAAAATTAAATATAAAATAATATATACCTATACAAGTTTCAAGTAAAAAACCTTTCATTTTAAAAGATATATTAAAAAATAATTTAATTAGATAAAATATATTATCTTGCTTAAACTATTCTCTACTATTGGTCTTGCTTCGAGTGTTTTAAAAGATATATTAAAAAATAATATAATAAAATTTTAAAATTTTATCTAATTAAATTAATTTTTTGATATTATCTTGCTTAAACTATTCTCTAATATTGGTGTTGCCTGTAAGCTTTCCATTTTTATGCTCAACTTGATACAATAATAAAAATAAAAATAAATAGTAGTTGCCTGCGAGGGGAACCCATTTGATTTTGCACGCATATAATGAAAGAAATGTATGGTGGTGTTTAAGAAAGTTTCTAAGAAACCATTTTTTTATTAGTCCAATTTAATCGAAAATTAAGCACGAACTAATGTTTGATCTCAAATATCAATCAATTAAAGATTGACTGGGGAATAAATTCTTGAACATGAAACAATTTCTTTCTTCTTTGGAAAATTAATGGTACATGATCACATAAAAATTCAATCATAAAGAATAACCCATGATGATTATTAACACGTTTGTTGTTGTGTTATGTCCTTTGTAACCCAGTGACATACTAGGTTACCAATGCAAACATGTTGGAATCTAGAAATAATGTACGAAAGAGGCAAATATTGCTAGAAGGGTAAGTAGTTTTGGCAAACATAATCACATTCCAACTTCCGAGCACACCACTTTATGCTTTATAAAATATAGGTGTTTTTCTTGGTGGATACTTTATACTATAATTTGTCACATTAGCAATCATATTATATAATATTTTCATACCACACAAAATCATCACCAAGGGCAGGTGTGTAATGTCAAGCATATTAGAGACAACCCATTGGTAGTTGAGATGGTTGGGCGACAAAAACAATGCCTCGTAACCTTCGACTTTCCACTTATTAATATTTGGTATGGCATTTCAGACAAACTGGGAGGGTAAATTTTAAGATTTGTTTTTTATTTAAAATCAATTTTTTATATGTTTTTTATTTAATATATTGATATTTAATATATTTTCAAATAAAAATATTATTTTAATGTATTTTCAAATAAAAATATTCTAAAAAAAATCACTACCATACTACCAACTACCCTTTAAAATTTAGTTTACTAATCATTTTTTTGGTATTGATTTAAATCTGAAGTCATTTGTGGTTAAAACAAATTTAAAAACACAATTAAACGACAAACAGATATAAAGCAATTTATAATTGGTTTGCGACTTAAACTTCAGGAGTATACTTGGGCTCAAGTCGATATAGGATTAGGCTCTGAACTTCTTCAAAGCCCAAAACACTTTTGGGTTAAACCTCACCCGTTAAGATTTTACCGCACCGGACTGACGATATTATCCCGCGCAAACTACTAGGAAGATAACGGTCAATAACAACCACATATTCCACCCAACAAACCAAAATGCAAGATCCTTTTAATCCAAAACGGAAGCCGAAGAAACCCTCCCTGAGCTGCAAAATCTCAAAAGAATACTCCAAATTGAAACAAAAGAGAGAAATAAAATGTTTCCTTTACGGGGCCTAACCTCCACTCCACTCCCTCCTCTACATCTCAAAACCTCCCATCCCCTCCCTCCACTAAATGCCGCCATTTCAACTGCCATAACCAACAAATTCTCCATCTCCGACGAGGACCTGGAATCCCGAGGCTTCAACCTCCACCGCGAGATTGCAGACCTCAATTTGGACCACCTCAACAAGGTCTTCGTAGCGGTTGGATTCCCCAGACGGGACCCGCAAAAGATCAGGCTGGCGTTGGAGAACACAAACTCTCTTTTGTGGGTGGAGTACAAGAAGACCCAGAAGCCAGTTGCATTTGCTAGAGCAACCGGTGATGGTGTTTTCAATGCTATTATTTGGGATGTTGTGGTTGACCCATCTTTTCAAGGGATTGGGTTAGGGAAAGCTGTAATGGAGAGGTTGATGGAGGAGTTGTTAGAGAAGGGTATTATTAATATCGCTTTGTATTCGGAGCCTCGGGTTCTCGGATTTTACAGGCCTTTGGGGTTTGTGGCAGATCCTGATGGGATTAAAGGGATGGTGTACTCAAGAAAAAAGAATAGCAAGAGATAATTTTAATTCAATTCACTTCGCTATTGTCGTTCTAGAGTGTTTTTTTTTTTTTTTCCGGGTTGGTTTTGTTCTGGTGATAGTTATGATGATCTGTGTTCCATTTTGATTTGAATTTTTTGCTAGTATTACATCTCCCTATAGTGGAGAGGCATATATACGATGATTGTTCTGGAAAGAGAAATCTCAAAGCTCAAATTTGGATCAAATCCTCAGCTTGTAAGTAGAACCTGTGACTGAACATAAAGGAGTCAGTGCAGAGTTTGTGTATGGATGTGAATTCATGTAGTCAATAGCGCAATTCCAGATTTTCACTGCCTCTTGCTATTTATCAAAAAATTTGAACCGAAGGCAAAGGAAGAAACAGTGAATGCTGGGGTTGAAATAAACGCGGTTCGTCATAACACTGCTGGACAAGGTAAACCCAAAATCAGAAACGAGGCAAGTCCAGGTGAGTCATGCTTAGCTCAGGTTATGCTAGCTTGTCTTTGAGATTGCAATCTATTTGACTTTGATTCTTATCGACCAAACCTGCTCCCTTTTCTTTTGGGATTGAGGGTATATCATATATGATACATGAAATTGTAACCCTATCTTAACAGAAAAGATAAGGTAATTAGGCCAGAGACCGTATTATTCATATGAAAAGTGTTTTGACATGGTTTGAGCATAAGACAAGCCATTAAAGCAGGGAGTTCCAAAAAAATAAAAATAAAAATCAGATCACATGTCTGATCCATGCAAAAAGCGCAGCTATGCCCTTCCCTTTTCAAGAACATGCTGGGCAGAAAATGCATATACCAAACAAATTCGCAGTAAACAAGATGAACACAACAGTTGAAGAGGGAATTAACCAAATTTATCCTTTATTATTAAACACGAGGAATTAAAGGGATCTTTGATAAAAACAAGTGCGCCAAAGCAAGAACACAAGAGCACACTGTCGCTGTGCTGCTCATGTATACAACATTCACAAAGCAGCAGCTTCAGCAAGAAACGAGTCATCAACATTGTATCCGCAACGCTTCGTTAGAAAGTAGAAACACCTAAACAATAGAAGGAAAATTTAAGCCATTACTTTTCATCAATATGTTTAAAATTATGCTGTTAGGAAAAAATGTACGTAAAATGTGATATATATATATATATGCACACAAACAGAGAGAGAGAGAGAGAGATATATATATATATATATATATATGCACACACACAGAGAGAGAGAGAGAGAGAGAGAGAGAGAGAGAGAGAGAGAGAGAGAGAGAGAGAGAGAGAGAGAGAGAGAGAGAGAGAGAGAGAGAGAGAGAGAGAGAGAGAGAGAGAGAGAGAGAGAGAGAGAGAGAGAGAGAGAGAGAGAGAGAGAGAGAGAAGGAAGTGGGCTTATATAGTGTCCCATATAGAATAAATGAAAATGAATGCAACCCAAAATCCTCAAAATCAAGAAATAAATAACAAATTAAACCTGAAATATTATTAATAACAAATCCCCAATATCAGGATCTCCCACTCCAGTCTTCTCTTCTGCTTAGGCAGCCTAATTTTATATCTTTTGGAGTTGCGTAACCGAGGACGATAATCCTCAGCATTCTAACTACTGCTAATTCTATGGCTTTTAACTAAATTAAAGTGCAGTGCTATGCTATCTGCCATCTGGGTTTATTTATTTATCTTGCAAGATGTGATTGGAACAAAATAAAGTAATAAAATCCATTAAATTAGAAGTCTAAAACCCACAGTAACTGAGAAAAGGAAAAGCCCTAATGGATGAACAGAGAAATGGGGGTGGGGGTGGCATCGTAGTAATAGTACCATTGGATGGTGGAAAGACGAATCAAGAGACATGCTTGACGTTGTAAATGAAAGCAGCAGAACAAAGAATGCAAGCAATAAAAGCGAAAAAACCCAAACCAATCACCAAGGAAATCCCGGCCACCACCAAATCCATTATGCACGGCACACTCAATCCCATCGGCAGCACCATCTTCTACCCTGTCTTCAGTAGTATTCGTCCTACTTGGAAAAAGAACCCCGAGAAAAATGAGGGAAACAGTTGAATGAATTTCGTAAAAGAAACTGAGATCTGTATCCAATTTTATTAAACGGAGACGTTTTTTTTTTGGGAATTGCGAAAGTTTTTGACACCTGATGATGATGATGCGTGACTCAATCCAGATTTTTGAAGAAGAAGGGCCCGTTGCAGTCTGTAGTGTAGTGGCAGTGTTGGGCCTTTTTGAATGAATTATCTACGGGTCTCATATGGATCCATTTGGGCCTTGTTTCTCTTATTTTTGGAGTTTGGAGCTCAGAGGTTTTCTTTTATTCCTTTTTTTTTTTCTTGACGATAAAGTTTTGTTTTTTAGTATCATTTTTTTCTTTCTAGAACCAACCTGGAATCATGGTCGGTTCCACCACCCCCCAATTTTTTTTTTCATTTTTTTCTCAACTTTGTGATTAGTAAGTTTCGTAGCAATTAATAAATATGATATGTTTCCATTTCTCTCATGCGCATAATAATTTTTTTTAATAATTTAAATATTTAATTGAAAAAAAACACAAAAAATAAAAAATAAAAATAGAGATAAGTAATTAAGAAAACAATGGAGACATAGAAGCTCAAATAATAAAAATAAATTGGAAAGCACTAAAATTTGTAAAATTATAGCTTTGAATCTTTTATTACTCCCATTTTATTTTTTATAGCTTTGAATATTTTAAAAAATTTTATTAGAAGATATATTAAAATAATATTTTTTATTTTTTAATGTTTATTAGAAAATCTAAAAAAACTTTAAAGAATTAATTTTAAATTAAAAATATATATTTTAATCATATTATTAAGTACCCGTAAAACCAATAAAAGCTACAGCATAATCGTAACATATCCCGTAGCACATATTTGTTGGTACTTGATATCTTATTATCAAGTGAGAAAGGTCTATTTATTTATGTTTTAAAAGTATTTAAAAAAAAATTATTTATTATTTTTTATTGACTTTAAATTAATATATTTTTTATATTTTAATATTATTTTAATATATTAATATCAAAAATAATTTTTTAAAAATAAAAAATATTATTAATATATATTTTAACATGATAAATTATTTATAAAATAATTATAACTGCATTTCTAAATAAACCTAAAATCTTTATACACATTTTCTAGTTACTCAGATGGGGATGGAACATGTCTCCTCATCCACAGTAATAATGTCTCTGTCCTCTGTGCACTCCATTATTTCCTAGGGCTCATTACCACCTCCATCCATCTTCTTGACCAAATTTATGGTATTGATGCAAGCTCTAAGCCTTTTTTCTTTTTCTTTTTTGAGGTATGGATTAGTTTCTTAAAATTTTTTATTTAAAAATATATTAAATTAATATTTTATTTTTATTTTTAATATAAACATGTTAAAACCAACATAAAAAAATATTAATTTAAAATAAATAAATTAAAAATTTTCAAAGCACAATCTAGACGCGCAAATAAACACTATCTCCATCCAACTTCTTCTCCCTCTCTCTCTCTCTCTCTCTAAGGAATTTGCAGCACATTTTGATCATAAATTTTTAGTTCCCATGACAAAACCTTAAAACTGCAAATGTTTTTGTGCTCCCTTTTGTTAGTTGCTAGCAATAATTAATCCTGGCATCGGATTGGGTTTTAGGGTATTTAGAGTATTTTAGGCTGTTGCATAACTAAAGATGACCCTGGTTACTTTCTGCTTGGAGAATATAATATTTGATTTAGAATATAAAGATGGCCATGATTCCTTCTGGGTTTTCAACGATCCCATAAAACTCAAGAAATGATCTCATTCTGCGGTACAAAGCGTAGAGTGTTTGATTAGCAGGCCCATGGTTGATCATACAGGCTGTATCTACACACAAGATATAAGGGGACCATGATCCGTACACCACATTTTTCTTTCCCTCTGTTTTTAACTCTCTTATTTGACCAGTGATATTTGGGTAGTAATCAGTTTTACATTTTCATTTAATGGCAGAAATGAACTCACAGTTTTGAATTGATCAGATTATCATAACAGATTATCCAACTGTGATATGTCTTCCACTGCTCCACCATAAAATAGCATTAGTATAATGATTGTGCATTTGGGCACCTATTGTTGTTTGCCATTTATTTGGCAACACCATTAAAAAACATATGGATTGATGATTACAATCACCAATCTAATTTATATATCTTTTCCCAGTATATGTTTTATCCTCTCGTTGATTTACCAAGATCAGTTCCAGTTGTAAGTTGAAGATGTTTAATATTTCTTGCAAGAATATGGATGCATGACACTTGGAGCAAAGATGCGACAAGGAAAGTGCTAGTAAATTTAGTATTCATACAGCAAATTAAGGAAAAAGGAAAATAGAATACAAAATCACGGGGTTTATATGATTCGGTTAAACTTGCATTGATTTTGCTGAGCATTCTTATTTTTTTTTAGCTTATGATGATGCTCTACGGACTCTGAATTTTTCTCCCCAATTAGCCAACAAAGCTCTCCATCAACTTTAAGCACATTGACTTGCAACTCATTGCAAATTGAGATTTAGATAGTTTTCAAACCCACTGTGAAAAGGTGGAAAACAAAGGTAGCCACTGAATTAGTTCAGAACAAATACATGAACTAGAATATTCATTTAAAAACCTTGGAAGAAGAATTTCTGATTAAATGGAGAGGAACTTTTTAGGCGATCAGCTATTATCCTTTCAGCCTGCACAAGGATTGAAAAAAAATCCAGCACAATGGAGATTTTGTCAAAATATGCGGTTGATTTTGTTCAAGTCAACCATGAAACCATCATGGTACTAACATCACCTCATATATTCGTCAGGATTAGAGTCAGGGCACGTTTCATTTATGTCCTTTATCTATAGGAACAGAACCTTATGCAAAAAAAGAAGAAAGACAGGATGCGAGGAATAGACAGACTTGCTGATGTAGCTGTATATGCCATTATTACAGAAAGGAACCATCGCAAACAACACCTGAAGCAAAGGCTCCACTATTGATGAGAAAACTATGTAAACTCTACTCGGGCAAAACCAAGTTAGGCAGGGCAACGATGTCCTCACAAAAAGCTACGAATAGTACTTGAACTGTTTGAGGGCGTTTTAGTGGATAGCCTTTTCAAACGTTTCTACAAGTAGTTGTTATTTGTGAGATTAGTCACTACCACCAGCACCTCCACCACCATTTGTCTTATTGCCCCTGCTATCGTGAGCAATACTTGACCTAGCTATGGGACCTCCCTTTGGCTCGGCGTGAACGGAAACTGTTCTGACAAGGTCCACCACTGGCAGGAATTTCTTGGTTCTTCATCATTTTTAAGTACACCTGAGAAAAGTATTGCTTACTGTTACAGTGAATGAAACAAAAATTTGTAACGTCAGAAATCATTATTTGTTTCTCATTTATTTTTCTTTCCTTGATTTTCCATTCTTAGGTTTTGTCGAGTTCATGTGCGATTAATGATTCTGGTTGACTCGATTAAACTTTGATGGGTTCTTAAGTTAATGATAAAAGTCGTTCAGGCATTATTAGTCTTTTATATGTTCCTAATGGACCCTTTGGATATATCATTTTCAAGTAGTGATTTTGTTTGCTTGTTGCACTAATGCATACGCGGGAAGAAGATTGATTGCAAGTAATATAAAAGGAATTGATTGTTTTAAGGAATGTGCAAGATGGTAATGAAGCCAAGGAGGCGAATGGTTAGAAAGCTGTTATTGCAGATGGAAGCTAAAGTTAACATCGATAATCATCTCAAACAGAAGGAACATGAAGTAGATATTATAATGGCAAAAGATCTCTTGTTTTCAATGAAGCAAGTCTACAGAACTAGTGACAGATTGGTTTGAGGATTTAGATCTGACATGGGCTGTGTTGCAGGGGACCTCTGCAAGATCCCTTAAAGCAGTGGCAGTGTAAGGGCTGCCAATTTGCAGGTCAGTAACCATTTGGCGAAGATCAGAAGCTTCGTTTTTGAGCCGTGCATTCTCTTGAAGAACCCGGTCATGACACTCAGACACATGATTCAGCTTGTCTATGAGATTGTGGTTCTCAGTTCGCAGCCGAACTACCTGAGTCCATAGCTCATCTAGGTGCTTCTGTTTCCTCATCCTTGACCTGCGAGCAGACTCTCTATTGGAAATCATTCTCCGCTGCTTCCTCTCGTCGATGATGCTGAGTTGGTGCTCCTCAGATTCATCTGAAGTTGAGTTGTTGCTGAGACTTGAGGACTGTGGAGTGAATTCACGAACCGGTTGAGGGAACGATGAGCTCTGCAAGTTGTTCAAGAGTCTGTTGAAATGGAAGGCTGGTATGCTGCTTTGTTGCATCATGCCGAAATTAGCCGGGAATGGAATCAGGCTTTGATCAGGTGCTATATAGTGAATTCCTGTGAGCTCGCCTGGAAGCATGGCTAGAATTCTTGAGAAGATACTTCAAGGGTTTGTAATCGGAGATTGTGGTAATGAAGAACATCATGAGGATTGGAGGGGTTTTATAGTTGAGAAAAGGCTAATGAGGTGGGCCAATTTCAGCAACATGTATTAACAGTATCAGTAGCTCACAGAGCAGAATTTAAAACAATTATTGTGAATGGTAACATAAATCTTGTTATCTCATGTATGCATATTTAAGGATAGAAATGCACACATCCACTTATAATCTCCTAAAGGCAAGTGGATGCTGTCTTCAGACCAGGTAATGAGATGTTGACACATGCTATTATATGCATGTGTGCTTGCTATTTATGTATGTGTATATGCAACTGATAATGCAATCATAGAAATTTGATCGTTTGGATAATCATTTGGCTGAGATATGATGCTTGCTACAGAAAAGTTGATGATGCGGGGAATGTGATTATTTAAAAGTGAATGCTTTGGAATAATAATAATAAGAAGGAAGGAGAGAAATGATGTTTTAAGTCAATCTCAAAGAAGGTTTTCCTCATAAGCCAGGACAATTTCAGTGCCCTACTGGAACTTATAACTCCACCAGCCAATAACAATAACTCATGCTCTATGACGCAAGGAAGTTCAGTTTAAAAGGTAAGTAGGTTAAACAATACTACTGAGTTTATATGACCATTTTGTTTCTGTTTTTTTAATTAATTATATTTTGATGACTCGTTCAGCACTTGCAATTTGGGATTAGAGGGTCCATCAGAGGGGGATTATCGATTAGTTAACATCAAGTACCTAAATCCCATCCTTTTCATTTTTCTTTCTAAAGCTTTTTATGGAAACTGAGCCTTCGGGCAAAGAAATACCCTGCCCAGGTTCCTCTTAATCTTGTATTGTTTTGTCAAGGCAAAAAACACGAGTCGTTGAAGCCATAGCCTTGGTGATATTGATTGTCCAATGTCAAAATTGAACTATAGCAATGTCAACCGAACAGTTTGCCTACATGATAAGGAAGAGGAAAGTCAATGGACTTCATTATTTTTTGTTTTTTCTTCAAGGTCTTAAACCATGTGTTTTATTAGGACCTTATTACTAGCGGGGAGACATTGCGTTTATCAGTAACTAGACAACAGTCCAACTGTAGAGCAGTTCACTTGCATCATCGTGATGTTGGGGAATATGTGCCTCTTCAAGAATATAAATTTCTGGCATTCTTTCTTGAAACCTCAGCACTAGGGCATGCATATACATTAGAGCTCTTTTTTTTCTTTTTTCTTATTTATCATATGCCCGGCTTCTCATCTACATCTCCTTCTGGCCCACCGGTTTGGACTATAATATCAAGAAGATTAATATTATTAAAGAAGATTAGATCAAAAAAGTCTTAACAAATCTTAGAGGCAGCAACTTGCAAACGCAAGTGTGTGTATGCTATTTGTTTAACAGTGCTGAATATTCCATTAATCCCTCTCTCTTTAGTTTCTGCAATAAACTATGCTCAGTTTAGATGATCCCCCACTATGGAACTTCACTTCAACTTCCTTTCAGCTCTTAAATTCTTTTCTAGATCAGAATAAAAGTTAGGGATGATAAATTAAACAATGATATTTCATGGAACACATCCACAGAAGGCAAAGCTCAACTTGTGTTTGGTCATCATGGGGCAGCCGATTATTTGTTTCTTTGTGAAACTTTCAGTGGCTGCGTATTGGTCAATGTGCATGATGCATTTCCATGATCTGAAAATTAAGCTGCTAATAGATTTGGCAATCCCCTCATTAATTATTAAGCTTGGTGATGGATACTGTTTTTTTTTCTTTTTTTGCCCCTGAACTTGCATTTCTCTTGCAACCTGCCAAAGTTACTTGCTATTTCTACAAGATCGTGCATTCAAAAGCTGAAAAAGAGGTAAGAAAAACAGAACATGAAAAAAAGTCCCGCTTTCCTTGCTGAACTTAATTTGTTTGGGATGTGATGGGAGCCACTAGTGACTGTCCTTAGTATATGGAATATGGTAGTTTTACTTTTGGTTGTGTATTTAGTGCAAGAATGACATGGTGCAAGTAGAGAGACAAGAAAAAAGTACTGATCACGCCCCTTGCTTTTGATTTGCGATCAATGTGCTACTTTTGCTTATAGCCACAAAAATGGAAAATATGAAGCTAAAGCAGCCATTTAGTTGTGATTTACCGTAATGGATTTGACATTCAGTAGCTGAACCAATTCAGACACTCAATTTGTAAATAAAACATTTTCTGCAAAGAAAAGGAGGGTGAAAATCTTGTTTATACCATGTAAAGCCTGCCAAACCAAGTTGGACAAGACATGATAGACCGAAGGCAAGTTATGTGGTAAAAGCGACACAAAACTAAGATGTTCCATGGCTACAATTGATAAATGTGAGTGCCTAGTACATGCTATTTCTGGAAGGTGAACGGCATGCCAGCCATAATCTCATCAAGTACAAGATGCAGCAAATGAATGTTAAAAGAGATCAGAGGACAAATCTTGTCCTTTTAGATATGATTTTCCAGGTTCACCTCTCTTAAAAGAGATCATGGAACAAAAGGAAGCATCAGAATTAGAACCTGCATCCTTTTTAGACCCGAATCGTTGCAGAGGAGCATTTAGTGCAGGGTGTCATTGGTAAGGTTAGGCCTGTATAACATACACGATCATTACTCTAGCAGAATCAGTTCATATTATACATTTTCATAATATTGCCTGCACCGCTATCGTATCTCATGCTGTTTTTGTTACGATGCTACAGGGAAAAATAAGAAAGTGCCTTGTTATCAATAGATCCATCAAATCACATTTTGCATGATAAACCCTCAGGAAATGCCAAAGAATGCACAGAACAACACTATGCAAACCCACACAAGAATAAAATTCATGAAGATGCTTTGATTTGATTAATCATTGAACATATTGGAGAAGGCTTAATTCAGGGTCCTACCAATTAATAGGAAAACAACAAAAACAGAAAAAAGATATCATCAGCAACCAATATAGCTGCTGCAACTTGTTTTTCTTATCCACAATTACGAATCCCCCATCTATTCATTCCTAGTCTAAACATATAGCCATAGCTGAAACGCAGACACGGAAAGAGAAGGCACCGTCAAAATGACTATAAGTGCTAGGTACGGAAGGGGACTGGATTTAAAAGCTACATATGGTGCCCAAGCATCATTTTTGGGAGGGTAACACATTGAATTGAAACAACAGATCATGCTCCCTGCTGGGCGCCATATATTACCGTGGGTGCCTGGCGCACCTCTCCCACAAAATTGCACCGCCTGTCAACTAACCTCCGATAAAGGCCACTTGCATCTCCCCCCCTTTCTTTGACTAGTATGGAACGTACAGGAACAGGCATACGAAAGCATTCTGGCAAGAATGTTACTTAACCTGCAGCTCCATAAGTTATTCATCTCTGCGTAATTAAGATTTAAACTTCAATTTCGACTAGACTATATGAATTCTATATATGCTCTTTAAATCTTAATTTCACAGCAAATGAACCGGGGACATGGTGATAAATACATTAATTAAATATGTAACTAATATGAAAATTAAAATCTGGGCCACTATGTGTTTCTTTTTACTGCTTTTGAAAGATGCATGCAGTTTCTAACGAATTTCTCTCCATTTTCAGTTGCATAGTCATCTTTTTTTCACGCGTCACCACCTGAAATGAGGCTCCTGAAAATTCCACGAGGCCACAGGACACCACATCAAAGTCTGTTTTCAAACTTTTTCAGGCTTCTCCATCATGGGCTTGAAATTGTTGGTACCATCATCTCTGTACCGTGTGTGCATTGTCTCCACCTTCCCCCCACTCAAACAACCCAACTTTAATTTTTTCCTCTCTTTACCTCACAAATTTTCTAGATGGGGTCATGGCATTTTGTAGTGATTGGTTGAATAAGGATAAGCTCTCATCATCATCATCTACCATTTGTCTTTCCTCCTCAGCTATTTTTTTTTTTCATGATCTCTACATTCTTTAAAAAGCCAATACACCAATACGCATTTTATAATCTTCTCATTAGCATTGTTGTCCACAGCATGTAACTTTGTGTTTTATAATAATGATGGTGGACAGTGCATTGAGAATAACATTACTAATTCGCACGCATGCATTTAATCCTGCTCACGTATGATCTTAAGGTCGTAATCCGCTTGCAACGTGGATATTAAAAGTTGTTTAGCTGTTTCCAGATGATCAATTGTCAATATTGTTTAGTCACTAATTTATGCTATTTTGATGTAGCTAGCTAGCACGTCTCCTTAATCTCCTACCAAGCTATTGCCACTGTGTGGCGTCGTCGTGTCGAACAATGAGAGATCAAAAGTTTTTCGACAGTAGCCTGATTGATCATTTGATATTTGCTTGCTGAAAGGATTGGTCACCGTCTCATATTCTTCCCAGAAGTATCATGAAGTCAGACTGTTGACAAACTTGCAACCAGTAGACGTGCCACAGGGATCCATCTCTATCTCTACTGAAAACAAAATATTTTTCGTGCAAAGCTTCTCCTGCTAATTGATAGGCTACTTTCCTCTAGTGCCATCTCTTTTAAAAAATATGAAGGGACATAGGTTCCAATGTTGTTATGCTAGGCTAATTGATGATATTCTAAATTAGAAATAGATTCTTTAGTGCTTAGATATATTATATTATGAGTTAATCAAAGGTTGTAATAATGTAGTTTATTCTTCATAATTTATAAAATCTGTAGCTTATTGTAGAAAGCCTATAACATGCAAAATAGTTTTATTTAATAAAATTTGGAGTCTCTCAAATGAAAAAATCATTAATTTTTATGTAAATAGTTACAATGAATAAGAGAATAAACATGTATTATTAAAAGCAAAAGTATTTATTTTTATTTTTGATATGTTAAATACTCTTAAAGTAAAAAAGTTTTTTTTAATGAAAATAAAAATTGTGAATTCTTTACCCGTATAATTCTAGATATATTTATACTCTAATTTAACAAGATATCTTTTAAGGATTTAAGAGGTTTTTATACTCTTACAACACTTTGTTACAACACTTTGTTAGGATAAATATTCATGACATTAATACTAATATGAATGTGATATCCTTAACATTAATATTAATGAGGATAAGAGATGAATATCCCTTGTATTAATAATATTTTATGTTAATATCATAAGAATAAATAAAGAGAGATTTATGACTTAACATGAGATCTATATTGATTTTCAAGCCTTTAGCTATTTGTACTTGATATGCCATCAAGTTCACGGCTAATGGATATATTAGCAAGTTAGATCCATATCTATTTATGTTTAACACATAGTAAAACTCAAAAACATTAGATATGACAACATGCTAGATCTATGGCTAATTAGATTTGACATGCAGCTAAATTCAAGGTTGACGAGTTGAGAAAATTGCCAGAATCATATTTAATTGTTCTTCATGCGTAGACAACCCTACAAATAATGAGTCTAGTTGTTTACAAGACTCGTATTTAATTAGACTTATCATGCAACCAAGTTCAAGAGTGCTCAACAAGTTCAAGGATGCTAAATATAATAGTTCACCAGATTTCTATCCACTTGGATATAGCATGATGCCTAATATAAGAGTGATGAGTTTAATAACCTACTAGACTCTTTTTTGTTTGGGTTTGGTGTATAGCCGAGCTCAAATATATTAAGTTTGATAGATTATCATACCTATATCTCATTAAATTTGGTATGCAATCAGGTCTAAAAATACCAGATCCAGTAGCTCTTCATATCTACACTTTTTTGAGCTTGATTTGTAACCACAATTAAAAGTTTTAGCTTAGAAATAAACTAGATAGATATCATTTAAGTCCAATATCTTACCAAGCCTAGAAATAATGAGAGATATTGAATATGTATATAAACCCTCCTCACGTATTACTAGTTTATCACCTTACGTTTGCAATTTACACCACAAATTCCTCCCTAGCCAATTTGCTGATGTCATAAACAAATAACCATTAATGAAAAAACTAAATCCTTAAGAAAATTATGGTCCGTCAAGATATAAATTACTATTTATTATAATAGTATAATTACAAATTTTTTTATTTTATAATTTTTTTATTAATATTTTTTATATAATTTATTTCTTTAAAATTAAATTTATTAAAAATTAAATTTTATAATTGAACTCAAATCTATAATCTCGTAAATTTAGAAAGTTTGCTCGAGTTTACATGATTTTTTTAGGTATTTTTTATATTTTGGATTTAATTCTATGGAGTTAACCCTCTATAATTGTTTTTAAACTTCACTGTTATTATTTTTTAATATATGAATAATTTATCAAATATCAAATGGCTTTCAATTTCATCCCTTTGATTTTTTTAATATTTCAAATTTGATACTTATTTTTTTATTTTTTTTAATTTCATCATCCTTAGCTGTTTTTATCTTAAATTTTATCTTTATTTTTTTTATTTTTCAAGTTTTTTTATTAATATTTTCAATGATTTTATCTTTCAAAATTAAATTGATTGCCAGTTAAACTTTTTAATTGAACTTTGATTCATGATTAAGTTTAGGAGATTCGTATGAATTTTCTTGGTTTTTTAACTTTTTTTTTAAGTTAATATTTTTTTGGTAATTTTCCTTTTATTAGATTAATATTGAGTCATATGATAATTTAGATAGGTTAAAATATAATTTTTTTAATCTTTTATTTTCTGTTTTCTTTGTTATTTTTTCATACTATTTAAATTATTATTTAAATCTATAATTCGAGATCTTGATTTTTTTTAGCCTAGAACATTTGTTAGGTAAAAAACATTTAACCCACAGCGAAGCCCAGGAATACACGATACCGACACTGTGGAGACTGCACGAAGCCTTTTACTAATCATCACCATCGTTGAACCTAACCAAATTATTATGGGGTGAGCATGTCAACTTCAAAGCTTTTTGTTGTCTCCATTAGCAAGTTAATTGCATTATGGCCTTGAGTTTCAAGCAGTACTTGAATGAGTTGTGGTTAGGAATTGGGAGTAGGCCTGAACCATACGTGTGGCCACCATACAATAACTTCCCAATCAATATCCAACACAAGATCTTCCTTGATCTGCTTTAAACCTTTTTCTTCTGTCTAGTGATGCATTTTTGGCTGTTCAAATTATTTGCCTGCGAATGCAACAGTTAGTCCTAAAAAAGCCATATATCCTCATCGGCAGAGAAAGGTCTCTCTCTCTCTCTATCCAGTAACAAAACCATAGCTATTTTGTTTGTGTTCGTGGGGAGAAAATTGCACTTTCATTAATCAAATAGTCGTAAGTGGAGTTGGGTCTTATGATAGCATTAGAAAAGTAATCAGGCTGTGCTTTGTAATTCTTGCATTTCTCTCTCTAGTTTTTACATGTAAAATATAAAGCTCCTTCGTATCCTTGTGATCGGGTTTAGCTGATTGTTTGGTGTTAATTATGGTCAGACACGGAAAAAAGAATTTTCTTTGCTACAAAAATGAGGTAGTGGGAGACTTCTGGAATCATTTCTTTATACCCTTAAAGATGCAAATACAATCCAAGAAAAGCTGGGCCCTAATACGCGAAAAATATCATCAGATGAGGAGCAGAGGAGTGCTACGTTCACACGGCAAACCAAAGAAATGATGAGAGCTAAAGAAATGATCATAAGTGGCAATCATAGCAAATTTTGATTACAGCTTGAAACACTAAGAGGCCTACTATCGCCACCATTTCTTAATGGAGCAACTTTAATTTATTTGCATTTTCACTTGCAATTTCACCATAGTATGACCACATTGTCATTTGTCCATCCTTGGAGATTTCTTGTTCCTTCTAGCCTTGTAATTTGTGGTCACAAATGTCTTAATGACCCAATCAGAGACCAGATTTTGCTAAAACTTAACAGAGTTGGTAACATAGACGTGCCTATTTGTTTTGAAAACTGGAAACTAACTAGAACAATCTCAGATTCTCAGGACCCCATCCCATAATAGCCCTTCAAAGCTGGTCCTCGCTCTAACCGGCAGCCGGGGAAGGCTTAGCGAAATGAGTCAGAAGTTGGACCAAGCAACTTCCATATCAGTATCGCCAATATGGGTAGCAGTAATACATCCGGTGAAGCCTGTTCAAGATTCTACACTCAGGACCTGAGAGATTTTCAGGCTGCCCTTTAATTCAATCAGAGCCATGTTACTTGCCCTTCTCTGAAATGACGTGTTCATGGATGCTTAGCAACCCGAAAAACAAGCGGCCCTATAGGCTACAAGTCACTTCCTTAATGCTGACCTTGATCTTGTTGGTATTAGCTAGCATTGACACCCCTTAAAATAAGATCCAGTCCTTTATGATGCTTTGCTACGATCTGCTTCTTAGAAATCACCATGTTTAGTCTGGGTAGTGGTTAACCTCAGGTTCTGGACAAACAAGCTTCAATACACTTCGATTGTAGTAATATGAACTTCTGTCTATCTCAGGATCTCTCTCCTTCTGGCACAATGGAAAAGGAGATGCCAGCACTAATGACGAAGACAGGCAACTTCCATCCTAGGAGTAGGAGAGTCCCATCGTTGAAGCACGAAATCATGACCGGAACCCAAGCGAGCAAGAAAATCAGCACATTGGTGGCCTTCGGCGGGTAACAGTGCTTGGACCTAAATTGTCATGCCTAGATAAGAGCTTCAGATCAAGAATAAGAACAAGATAAGGGTAACTAGCATCAAGAGGATACAAAACATATCTGATCGCTTCCATAGATAGAATTCGATTCTACTTCCAAACAACTACACCCTAGCTCTAACAAATTCCTACGAACTTCTGCCCCTGGATCAGGATTATTGGATCTCTGCTGCTTGTATTTTTGCATTCAAATGGACTACATGCAACTAGATTCAACAGAACGTTCCTAAGATATTGAAATGAACAAGTAACTTATGTCTAATTTCCAAAGGTTAGCATGCATGCAATTGGTCTCTCTGTCAACATGGTTATCTGAAGATATGGAAAGAAAGTCAAGAACTAATTTATTTACTATGGCTTAATTTGTTTCCTGGCGGAGAGCCTATAGACTCTGCTGAAAGTTCTGTTTCGTGTAGCTCTAGGCAGTGTGCATCTTCTTTAAGGAAGAATGAATTTGTATGGAACCCGTATGAATTTGTATATGAGGGGGTGTTCGGGAGCATTTCAACCAATTTTTTCAAAAAAATTACTTATTTTTTTTGCTCTAAATTAATTTTTTTAGTGTTTTATATCATTTTAATATGCTGAAGTTAAAATTAAATTTAAAAAAAATAAAAAAATAAATTATTTTGAAACATTTTCAAATAAAAAAATACTTTAAAAAGGCAAAATTTACGCATTTGACAAACCAATTCCCCGTACAATTCCAAGTGGAGTTGTTGTAGAGAAGAACGCCAGGATTGCTTTTATCTTCATTCCATATCCAGCATGATCACATAAAAACAAATCTTAAAAAGTGTTCTGCACTACTAGTACTGGAACATCAGTATGTGGGATCAAAATGAGGATCTGTAAATATAGATACCTGTAATATGCATCCTCCAAGACCCGTTCCTTCAAAGAGTCGATGGAAGCAGAGAGCAGCAATGATTTGTGCATGGATTGTCAGATGCCCTCAGTGATAGACAAATTACAACTGAGTGCAGTGCACTATGATGCCCATTTTCAAAACCTGCAATTCCTGCAAAATTATTATAAGAAATAAAAAATTACATAGCGTTGCAGTCAATTTAAGTCTCTGCTCAGGCTCATGATTTTTTTGAGAAAAAGCGCTTTATCTGAATTGAAAAATCAACTAGACTTGTGCGGATGAGAGATCTAAAGTAGGCACCAAATTTTCTCAATATTTTTTACTCAAATCCTAAAAGAAACCGAGAACAGAAGTCAATTTTACTTAAGTCTAATCATTATTATATTTGATTTACACGACTACTGTAAATATTGATACCTGGGCCATAGCACGATTCCTCAACAAAATTGAATCCTTGTCATTAGCCCCACCATTAAATCCACGGCAATGTCCAACATGTGCACCACCATTCCCAACATGCCCCAACTCTTTCTCCCTATTTTTCGCTTTCTGATCACCATTTCCCCCACCACCTTTCTTATGAAAACCATGTTTCTTGTAGTAACTCAACACGAAAGAAACGATCATGAGAGTCACTAAAGCATGCAACATGGCAACAAAAGTGGTGAGAGGAAACTTCTTCCAAGGATATCTGGGCAAACAATCGGACGACAAGTAGTTAAAAGAGCCTGGTAAGACGTGCATCAGTGCGTGTACTCTGTCGCTAGGATAACGCCTGAAGCAAATGCTCTGACCACTGCAAATAAATCTCTGTCAGGCATAAGTGCAGGGATCATAGGTGAAAATAATGGAAAACACACTCCAATCATGCCTTATCGTGGCGTCCTCCTCTTTGAGCTCGATTCACATTGTTCTGCCATGGTTGTTGCAGGCAATGTTAATGACAGGAGGATCAGGATCAGAGAAAAGGTAAACGCATTGATTTTTTTGTAGGATGCCATGTAACAGTGATTGTTGCTGTGAGATAGAAGTGTAGTCAATTAACGTGTGATTTACAAGCTTGTCTTCTCTGTCTGTCCAGAGTGAGTTTATTTACGGGTCGAATTTAGGAGTTTGATTTTTGCGTTGAAATTCTATCTCGCTTTGATTTTTAGGGGTCCAATCCTTATATTTGAATTAAAAAATGACGGAAATGACCTTGATCAGCTCGCGGCGGGACTGGGGTTTATAGCTGGAAGATTGATGTGATTTTGTGTGTGAAGTTGGGCTTTTTTGAAACAGAGTGGGAGTCTATGGCTGGCGCGTGTCCGATTAGTGAGATGCCTCCACCTCATCCTTCTTTAGCACACGTGGCATATTTAGTAATTTCCAAGAATATCTAGCTGGCCGGGTGAAAGGTGTTGAATCCCTGAACGAATTTGCATGTAATAGTCACGTGACTTTATAAAATGAAAATTGAAAAAGAAAATCTATTTTTTTTTCAAAAAAAAAATGATTATGTTAAACTTCAAATTTGTTCACACACTAATTGACCCAAATAATTTGTTAGTAAATAACTGCACCTCAGCCTATAATCCCTTACATGAACTTGTCCAATCGGGGGGTTCCTCCGTGTTCGCCTCAAGGAGTTTTCAGATCTCAGGTATAAAACTATTATTAATTTTTATCATTTATTTTAGTTTAAACACGTCTCCACTTTGCCTATGCAGGTTGCTGTGCCGCCGCCAAATCCTAAAGCTTTGAATTGGTTCTGTTCTCTGCCGGAGTCGGATGGAGCGTTTCCTCGGTTTTTTCTATCCAAGGAGCCAGAAGATGCGTCACGCAAACCACTCAATTTGCATACAACTCTTGGAGTTTTTGGGGATTGGAGCGGCGATTTGCTTTGAACATTCCTCTTCTTGTGCCCTGAAAAAGGAGACTAGGATCAGAAGGTTAATTTCGTTCTTTACTACTCGTAACTTTTTTCTTAGTATGAATTTTGTGATCATCGGAAACTATAGTTGATTTTTGGCTTTGACATGGCAATGAGTCTACTGAACTCAATATTTAAATCACAAGACAAAAATATTGTATTTAAGGAATTGGTCAGGCAGGCATCCATTGGGGATAGGATGCAGGTGTTGCTGTTAAGATGGTTTTCTCTTCGTTGGGGTGAAAGTGAGGGTAGGAAAAGAACAGAAATTAGGAGAGAAGTCAGGAAATTAGATTTCCAGATTTCATTCGACATTAAAATATGATGAAATATAAAGATCACAGTTTGCCGAGATTACATACAATCCAGCAAATGAGGAAAAAACAAGTGATTAGGGCTCCTCAGGTGCAAGCAGCCATGCAATACCACTGGACAAGCTTTATTTATTTATTTTTTTAATTAACATCAGTATTCCGATCAATTTATATGACTCTTAAATTAAGAATTATGTAAGTTTATAATAACACTGAAAAGAATTCAAACTTCTAATTAATGAAAAATAAACTTAAAATCTGACTAATTAAATCAAAGATCATCTCTTTTAATTATACCCCGAGACCCTTACTGATGATGCACAGTTCCAGAAAGGGAAAACCCATTCCAGTCGATCTCAACCGCTGTACACAGCACGAGATTAGCATAAGATTCCAGTGAATCAAACTCCAATTTGCAAGAATGTGTTTGCATTGGTTAGGTTTATATATATATATATATATAAAGTCAATTATTCAAATTGCAATTCATTAGTTGGATCCATCCGTTCAAAATATGGAGATTTTTTTATTCCTCTTTCAGGAATAATATTCTTATTAAGATTAGAGTTCTTGGTGAAAAATCAACTAGATTTGATAGCAAGATTTATTTCTTAAAACAAATTGCAAATAACTTGGTGGAATGGACTCTCATACTTGGCTGTTGGGACGGTGGAAAAAATGGTTCGGCTCATTGTCTGGGCCGATATATCCCTTACCGGGCTCCGGCCTTGTAAGGCCTCTGTTCCCTTGCACCAGTTTATCTGAAAGGCCAGTGCCTTGTATCGTCAAGTGTCAAAAATGAAATGTACCGTATGATCAATTGGTGATATATATATATATATGATTGATACATCCTTGAAAAAATAATAAAATTAATGCACCATATAGATTGACTTAATAATATTTTTAGCACGGTCATTTTAAGACTTTTTTTTTAAATTAATTATTAGCATATATTGTACAACATCTTTGACAATTTTCAATATAGCCCGGAGCCAATCCATCTGTTTTTTTTTTTGACAGCGAGATTCTCTAATGGAAAAATGCTGAATAAGCCATGCCTGCAAAAAACATCAAATCAAAGGTTTATAATGCAGTTGCGGGATCCCATCACGTCAACTTCAAGCTGATAGATGTAATGTATGACATGTCTATTTCCTCCTGCTAAATGAGATGTGAACTGCTTCACCAAGAAAAGGCTTTAATGTAAGACACGTTACCCTTCAAGGCTTCGCCTAGCACATGGTCACAGGGGAAGAAAAATAAAATTGAAAACACATTATTTGCTTCTGATAAAAAGAGTATACGTCATGACTTCCATTTGAGGGATGCCCACAAAGCTAGAACCTCTCTGGGTCGCGCTCCCCGAACTTCAATGAAGAAAGTAGAAGCACTTTTGTTTTTCTCTTAGACACTCGCAATCCAAGCAGGACACATTAGTAAGAAGAACGTGCTCTCGAGAAATCTTTGGGTCTATACCTCACTTAGAAAGACATTAATTGCCTTTATGTTCTAGAGTTTCTAAAGGGTTTTCCCCTAGATGGATTGTAGAGTAAGACTCACAAGGATGATCCTTGGTTTGAGGGATGTGATATAAACTTGTGAGATCGATGTTCATATATATCTCACATTTATTTCATAATATGTTAAAAATATTCACTTTCCTTGGTTTTAATTTGGGTGCTTCCAATATTTGAAGTCATGGCTCTATCACAATCAACAATTACATTGAAATAGTTATACATGTATTCAGAATTTAATAAATCTACACTAAAAAAGATGAATTTGAGCCCCTCGCCATGAAGGAAAAAAACCCAAGAAAGAAAAGAGAGAGAGAGTAAACATACACATGAAGCATGGAGAAAGTGAATGCGTGATCAATATAACCATCACCGTCTTCCTTCGTAATATATATTTAGAGTGGATGTTTAACTCCATGCCTTTGTACATACGCATAGGCATGGTGCTTATATATAATTGTTCATGGAAGCATGTCATTTTCTGGTTTCATGAATTGGATGGAAACAAACATTGTTAAGTTCATATAGATTGTAAAGATTATTTGAGAGTGTCAATCATAGAGTAACATGGAAAAATCCGATGGAGACGACAAGTTTTTGACAGCTTCGCGTTTCGGTCAAGGTTATTAGGCTCTCATTGATTAGATGTTAAAACCTTTTGAACCTAACATGACCTTGATTGTAATAATATTTACATATTTTGCAGACACAAATTAATATTTATTAGTTTTAGATGGGTTGAGAGGATTAATAAATGCTGACATTAACGATCAACCAGAAATTTGTAAGATTATTCAGTGTACCATGCAAATTTGAAGAAGGTGGTCTTATAATAAAAGTTATTTTTTAAAATATTTTTTATTTAAAAATATATTAAAATAATTATTTATTTATTTTTAAAAAATTACTTTGATATTATTATATAAAACTTATTTTAAACAATAAAAATATTAAATTTCATAAACAAGACACAAATTCAAACCGCATTTTAATTGTGGGGGTATATCATTCACGTTCAGTATCCTAAATATTACATTAATCATGTTTTGCACAAGATTGTACGGTCTTTTAGAAAGACCATTGTGCAATTTCTAAAAATGGACGGATAATCTAAGTATGAAATTCTTATGAATCACATAACATATCATGACCATCAGATCTTCATGGAAAATTCTTCATTGAGCAGTAAAGCTAGCTCGAATGCAGGCCAAGCTTATGTGGGAACCGATGTTGCTAAGGTCAATTAATACAACATCGTCTCAACTCTCAAGTCACCTAATTAGATATTTTTTTTTTCGAGGAGGAGAGTAGTAATGGGAGTGTCTCGAAATAAGTCGGTCCAAATGTGACGTGTCTCAGCAATTGTTGGCCAGCACCAAGAGATGTGGGCGTAGGTGTCTCAAAAAGAAGAAGAAGAAGAAGAAGAAGATAGTTTTATAAGCCAATGGAAAGCATGGTGATATATATATATATATATATATATATATATATATATATGGAAAGCATGGTGATATATATATATATATATATATATATTGGACTTATCTCGAACAGTTAATGGAAAACAAAAGAGCAAACCGTAACCAGCTAAGGCTTTCGAGAATTGATAGCTATCTACCAAGTGTCTGGTTTTCACACATTTATGTTTGCAATGTTATAAATACTGCAGTACAAGATCCTAAACCCTAAAGATATTTTTTTATTTTTTTTCCTTTGGGACAATCATCTGCATTGAGCGGACAAAGAGTTTAGAACAGCCGGCACTCTTTCATCGCAATTCTCCAACCTAGGGTTCCCGTACCTAACATTTAGCTTTCATACAAACACGATCTGATCAAAGCTTAATTATTGAGAGAAGAGAGATTGAGTGAAAATTATCAGAAAAAGAAAAAAAGCACATGCAGGAACGGTACTTACATTTTCAAGGGGGCATTTTGTGATGATAAAAAGAAAAACAAGATTCAGAAAAGTGGACCCAAATAGACTTGCAAAAGCTTGAAAACTATATACCCAACAACATCTCATTATGTTTTCCAATGATGTTTACATGAAACTCATTCGACCCAGCTTGCAGACCCAACTCTCATTCTTCCCTCTCTACCATTCAACATCTTTGCATCTCAACCATCGTCACAAGACGTAACGGTGGTTAATTTCGTCATAATTTCTTACCATTCTGTAATGTAATGCAAGCCGATCGAGGCAGTATTTTACAAGCATCATGGCTGTAATTAACGCCTGCTATGTATACATCGCAGGTGTAATGATATGCATAATTCTCTTTTTTTTTTCAATATATGTTATTTAATCACAGTCAATTGATTTAGATAAGTACCACCTACGGTTTATTTTAATCTCTTACTAATTTCTAATATCTGTGTTACAATCATATTGAAGAGATTCGGCTCCATCAATCTCCGCGATACACTTAGATCAAATACAATAGATTTAATGGAATTGTTACTTGACTTGTATCTATTTCTTAATTACGAGATCTCACCTGCAAGATGATAACGATAAGTGCTAGTCAATTGAGCTCGTGTATAAATCCATGGCGTATGGTTACAGATGTTAGTGCTTAATATTTACGCACCTGATGAATGTATATGCCTAATTGTTGCTGCTTTTGTGTGCTCTCGGTTTGATAATTACTTAGCGTTGCATGGCTCCATTACTGCAGCTAACACGCTTTTTCAAGTAATGAAGATAAAGGTTTCGTTCGAGTTCTTGGTTGCTCATATGATGGCCACTGGAGGCTTACATGGTCGTTAACTTTAGGGCCTGTGGGATTAGTCGTGGTGCGTGCAAACTGGCCTACACACCCACATTAATCTAAAAAAAATAAAATAAAGGGTTTCGAGAGTCGTACGATAAATATGAACACATGATAACCGAGCTATTTTCAAGTACAGTAATAACACTGTAGATTCGTCGCAGTGTTTGACATCGTAGTCAAAATTATATATTTTTTATAGATTTATAAATTTTGATTTAAAACTAATGTTTTATATTTTTAGATTGTTTTATGGATTAGAATTAAAAATAATTTTTTAATATATTTTTTAATGAAAAATACTTTAAATTACAACTGGGTTAATCATCAATAATGCAGTCTTTGATTTGGGATAAAGAATTATAAAGCTGTGCTTAAGAGATCTCGAATCCTGATTTGGTTGCTTGCTTGGTTTTAGCTTTTCCCAAAAGAAGGCCAGTGCCAGCCGTGAACCAACTCCTCCCTTACCATGTTCTATATTACATGGTAATAATTTAGAATAAAATAATAATCAATATTGTTGTATACTACCATGTACATGAAGACACCAATCAATTGGCCTCCTGTAAGAGGGCATCCCACAGTTACAGGTGGCAAAAATATGCTCCATTTGCCACCTTCTCGGCTTTCTCAAAATCTTATCGGAGAGCATGGTATCGGGGAATCCGATCCCTCGTTCTCTTTCATAGGGTGGTAGGGTTTATTTATTATGATCGCCTTCAGCCCTTCCCTTCTGGACTCCTACACCTTCACAGTTCTTTGTTTATGGTTTCTTCTGCAACGTACAAGGACTGGTCTACTGGCCCGCCTTACAGGGTGACCTTATTCATTTCTTTAAAGAATAAAAAAATTATTAATAATGTGAAGAGATTTTTCATAATGTTATTAAACTTAGTTAAATAAATTCACATTTAATTTTTTTATCCTAACTCCGTATTTAACTTAAAATTTTAATTAAATAAAAGAAAAGAAAAATATAATACTATACACACGTACACAGAGCATGCATATCCAAAATTTATGCTAGTTTTAATAAGAATAGAATTAACATACCTAGTAAAACCAACCCAATCAATACAAATCATTTCCACCCCTCTCGTGGTTGTTTTTTTAATGCTCACGGCTAAAGTCGTGTTTGTTACTGTGTCTAATAATATATTTTGATGTCTTTTAAAAATATATTAGATTTATAAAAATATTAATTTAATATTTTTATAATGTTTTTTTTATGATTTTAAGATACAAGTATTAAAAATAAAAATAATTATTTTAATATATTTTTTAAAAAAAAAACTTTTAAAAAATAACAAATTCTAATCACCATAAACACCTGGAAGTAAAGATTAGGATCTGTAGATGCAAAGTGGGAGAGAGATTCCATTATTTTACAGCTTGGGTTTTTGAGATTTTGCAAGTCCCGAGGCCAACTAATAATGACACGAGAGAGAGAGAGAGAGGGCCAGTCCATCAACAGTACAAAGGAGTAAAAAATTGCAGCTAGTTTAGGGAGAATCATATAAAAATATCTTTAATTTGTTTTTTTTTTTAAAATCCATGGATGACCGAAGAAATTAAGGAGTTCAAACTCTTTATGGGTCAAATCTGAGAATGTAAGGCATGATGATCATAGCCATTAGATTCAATTATTTCTGCAGGGGATTCCCCCAATTTGCCAAAATAATAATAATAATAATAATAATTGACGTCGAGTCTTCAATAGCTTGCAAACTCACAATTCGGATTTTTAACTATTTTTCTAAATCATTTGACCAAGGAAGATCCAGGTCATGTATTTTTATATCTCAATTTGCACCAAGAGATTTTCTTATAAAACATCAAGGAAATTTTCTATAGATAACATAAATAAATTAATCAATTATGCATCGCCATCGCGTATGCATAAGCTTTACACATACCAGAGAACTCTTCAACTGGGCTTGTCTGTTATACAAGATACTCAACTGTGGATGAGGTGGGTAGCAAGTAGGCTCTCTATAAATTTGTTCCAAGAAAATTTATTCTCTGGACTTATGTCCTCGAGGAAGAGCATGACTTGATCACTTGATCCCCATTAGCACAGCATTTAGACTAGACTAAACTAATAAATCATCCTGGTATGTGATGTGATGTGATGTGTTGAGTTTCAGATAATACAAAAATGAGAATGCTAGATTGGGAACAAGATTTGCCAGTTGTGTTCAGATTCATGAACATCAACAAGTCATTGTTTATACCACAAAAAACCAGTAAATAAATAAGAAATTATTATTCATTATTCTCAGATTTCTGTTTTCCGGGTCTTGAACAATCAAAAACAGCTAGCCAAGAATACCAGATAAGACAGTCAAGTTATCATAGTAAGGCAAAGAGTACAGGACTGCAGTTTCTCGGTTCGTTTTTCTGAAGAGCACAAAAATATGCGAGAAAATGAGGGTAGCTCGGGTCCTTGACCAAACAAACCATTCATTGAAAAGCTCTTCTCCCGAGGATCTTTTTAATGCAAGGACAAGCTAAAATAAGATACTTGATGAAAGGTGGCAGTGTCAGTTGCTAGGTAAGCTATGCAAAGAAAAGCCAGGACCGAGTGTTGTTGAGACCCAATAAGAAAGTAGAGTTATTATTAACTCCCTAATAGAGGGATAGGTGGTTAAAGTTCACTTCTTTGGTTTTTTGTGTTTCAGCTTTGAGATCAGTAGCAAAATAATCTATTCTATTAAATTCATTAAATTGGTATGATAAATGCATTGGACTGCTTTAATCAGAAAATTAATTTTCATTATCAGGTAAGATGATTTGAAAATATGGCCGTAGGGAAAAAAAAAACAAAAGAAGAAGAAGAAGAGAGAGAGCTGGGAGTCGGTAAAGGCTTATAATAATTAAAAATTTTTACAGTAGCAGTGGCGGTGGTTAATCATCAAGAGCTCTCTTTTTGATGCAAGCGTGGGTATAAATGCAGGACCTTTGCCATTACTCTTCCCTTTCACTTTCCCTTCAAGTACACGAATACCCACCCTTCATTTTATCCAAGTAAAAAAGGTTGTTACTTTCTGTCTTTCGATGTCACTTGTGTGTGTTTGGGTGTCTGTGTGTTTGAAGAGCTGAGGGAAGGAGGGTTTTGAAGAGAGCAGAACCCAAAAAACTCAATAAAGTTGTTTTTGAGTGGAAAAGGGCTTGAACGAAGAGCAGGGTACCAAATGTCGCACAGAATCTGAAATGAGTATCTTTCTCTAGCCACTTTTAGCTTCTCTGCTGCTGCCTCAACTCTGACTAGGGTTTTGAATGGCCTGTTTATTGTCCTGAAATCAATGTTCTTTTGTTTTCTTATTTGACTGCCTTCCTCCCGCACACTTTTCCAGCTTTCCTTTGAAACTTTTCCTTTTACTAGTTAGTACCATTTGTCTTGTTTCTTGCGTCCTTGGGGCTACTTTACTCTGTTTCAATTTGTAGTACACTTCTAGTTCTTTGGTGGGTTAGCTTTGGAAATGGTGGCAATTCTGTTTCTTTGATCTTTCGGTATATATTTTGGGCTCTGGGGGGGCTTCAAGTTCAGTGCTTTGGTGTTTTTAAGGCCATTAATTCAAGTGGGTCTTTCTTGTTTAGTTCTAATAATTGATGTCCTTGTAGATTGGTTAGCTATAGATATAGTTGCCTTTAGGTAATTTCCTTCTGTTTGGTGGACTGAGCTTTCGGGGGAATATCTTCTTACCACGGTGAATTCTGATGTTTCTCTTACTGTAAGTTCAAAGTTTTTATAGATTTGGTTTCGGTTGAAACTTCTTTACATAGATAGAAGAAACTAGAGGGCATTGTTTAAATTTATTTATTTTTTATTTCCTCTACTTCTTTCAGCCCCTTCCTCTTTAATCTTCGGCTTATCTTATTGAGCCAGTAGAGAATTCTGTAGGGTTGGTTAATTTTGAAATTTACTTCCTATTTCACTAGAACTCTATAAACTATTTATTGATATTTCAAGCACAACTGTAAACTGTTAGAGAAAGGTGTTTCTGCTGGCTACCTTTGCTTATTCTTGAAAAGTAGAGATGGATATGAGTGATAAGGATAAATTTGAGTTTGAAGAGAGCAATGATAATCGTATCAACTACCGTTCACCTGGTGGTATGTCCTTAGACCGGCGATTTAACAGTACAAGTATCCCAAATTCATCTCTGGGTTTGGTCCCCACTGATAATCAGACGTCAGTTTGTAGAGGAGATCTAGCAGTTGCTGCTTCTTGCTCTTCTGCTTCTGTGATAGATTCATTTGGGCCAGCCATGTGGGAACATCCCACCAATTCACAGAACTTGGTTTTTTGTGATATTAATGTTCAAAATATTGCAAGCAGTTCAAACACGGCAGGGATTGGAAAAGGAGTCCCTGCTTCATTGAGAAATGGTATTGATAGAACACTAGAAATGGGGTGGAATCCACCTAATCCGATGCTGAAAGGTGGAAATTTCTTGCCAAATGCCTCTGGGATGCTCCCACAAAGCTCGTCACAGTTGCCTGCTGATTCTGCATTCATTGAGCGCGCTGCCAGGTTTTCATGCTTCAATGGTGGAAATTTTAGTGATATGGGGAACCCTTTTGGAGTTCATGAGTCTATGGGTCTTTTCTCGAGGGGCGGGGGGATGATGCAGGGACCAGGAGAGGTGTTCATGGGCAGTGGGATGAAATCAGTATCTGGGGGACGAGCTCCTAAGAATGTTATGAATGCCGTTGAAGCTTCCGAAGATGTTTCTATGTCTGTTAACCATATGGCTACGGAAGGGAGCCCTCTCAAGAATGAGACAAAAAGTGACAGCCTCGCGCGATCTCGTGATGAAGCAAAACAACGTATGGGTGGGTCTGCTAATGACTCTGATGAAGCTGAATTCAGTGGTGGTGGTGGTGAAGAAGATGAACCGTCAATGTTGGAGGGCAACTGTAGGGAACTTTCAGCTAAGAGCGTTGGCTCAAACAAAAGAAAGAGGAACGGACAGGGACAGGTAGCAACCATGCTTCCTAATTGTTTTCTTAATTGTTGGTATTTTGATTAAGGTTCCGCTTGGTATAGGTTAATTTTAGCTGTTTTTGTAACTTTTAACATATTTGAAATATGTTTGGTTAGGAATAATGTTTTATCTAAAAAGTTATACCACCTCGCTTCTTCAAAAGGGTTGATTTGAGTCATTATGTTCGGTTATAAATAACTTTTTATTTAAAGAGTTATACTGCATCTCTTCTTCTTCAAAAAAAAAAATTGCTTTGAATCATTTTAACCAAACATACTTATAATTTAAAGTCATTTTAACATATTTTTTTCATAAATTATTTATGAAAAACAAAATTTTTAATTATGACTTAAGTCAGAAGTCACTTTTTATAAGTCATGCCAAAAGGACTCTAAATTGTTTGTGATGAGCATTTTTTTTTTTTCGTTGGTAGGATGCTGAGCTTGATCAGGCCAAGGGAACCCCTCAATCTGCTGAAACTGTAAAGGGTAGCCCTGAAACTCAACAGAAAGGAGACCAAAAACCAACTTCAACTAGCAGCAAGGATGCTGGTAAACAAGGTAAGCAGGGATCTCTTGGTTCAGATCAACCAAAAGAAGAGTATATTCATGTCAGAGCTCGAAGAGGCCAGGCAACAAACAGCCATAGTCTTGCAGAAAGAGTAAGTTCTTTTTATTAACGCATAAATGGAAATTGGAAATAAATTTTATTTTATTGATTGGGTTCTAGATGATTGATTCTGACTGCAGGTGAGAAGGGAAAAGATCAGTGAAAGGATGAAGTTTCTACAGGACCTTGTACCTGGTTGCAGCAAGGTTTGTTTGTTGGTTTTGATAGCTTAAGACGTATTGAATTCTTTGGATAACTCAATTGCTAATGTAGTTCATGTCATAATATCAATTGGATTTTGCAGGTCACAGGGAAGGCAGTGATGCTAGATGAAATCATTAACTATGTGCAATCACTACAGCGGCAGGTTGAGGTAAGGCAGTGAGAATCTGTTCCCATTTTCAATTAGCCCATTACATATGCACCATGAACAGCTGAATTTCATCAAAAGTTTGTTTGGATATCTGAGCTTGATTATGTGGATTATTTTCTGGACTGGTTTAAATGGAGCAAATTACTAGCTTATATGGCCTCTCTCTTAAGCGCTTGCATTTGATGCAAGGACAAGCAATTGTAATTGTAGTCTCTCTGACTGTTATTTAATTTCTTTTGTCTTTGCCTCTTTTGAGATTGCATTTTATCCTTTCGCAGTTTCTATCAATGAAACTTGCAACAGTGAATCCGAGGCTGGATTTGAACATAGAAGGACTCCTTGCGAAAGATGTGTTTGATCCCAAGGTTTGCATGACCAAGAATTTGCTAATGGATCACTAAAATGCAACTTCATATGCTTTATCTGAGCCACAAAAATATTTTGTATTGTCAGATTCTTCAGTTGCATGCTGTTCCTCCATCCTCTCTGGCATTTTCCTTGGAGATGCCTATGGCTTATCCCCCATCACATCCATCTCAACCAGGACTTATTCCCACAGCTTTTCCTGGAATGGACAATCACTCTGACATAATACGTAGAACCATTAATTCCCAATTGACACCCATGACTGCAGGATTCAAGGAACCTGCTCCGGTACATCTACAGGTGGATTTTTATTTACTGTTACCTTGTTGCTTGTTTTTTTTTTTAAAAAAAAAAGAAAAAAATCCACGAATAGTAGTACATGGTGCTAGAAATACTTTTGTATGGAAGATTTATGTGGATAAGATCTAAATTGTTGCATTGCATATAGAAATTAATCAAACCCTTAGGCATAGAGTCTCTAGGAATCCTTTATGCAACCCTTGCAGGATAATTGTGGACTCAGACTCTGCATGCATATTTGTCTCTTAATCAAAACACTCGTGATATCTTGACCTTGAACTACAATTGAAACTTTCCAAAGATTTACCAATTAACGGAATTATTATTTCCACTTGGCTCTTCTGAATCCCTTGCGTTACAATTTGCCTTCGTTTTGGTATTCTTGACAACAGCTACCCAATGTATGGGATGATGAGCTCCGCAATGTTGTCCAGATGAGCTATGGAACCAGTGCTCCCCACGACAGCCAAGATGTAAATAGTATGACTCTACAGTTTGCCATATAATATGACCCGTGCTATAAGCTAAATAATGCTGAGCTGAACATGCGTCTTTTTTGTTGCAGAGCTACTGCCACCAGGCCATTTGAAAGTTGAGCTTTAATTTTCTCCTTGGTCTTGATGCGTTGTATCCTGGCCTATATGCCTGTATTAATATTCTCTAGGATTAGAGAATGGAAAAATCACAGATGCTTCTGGCTGATCAGTTTGAAGCCTGGAGGTTAGTTGCAGGTCTCCAGCAGGGTTATGAGAGTTTGGATGGCTGTCACCTGTTGTCGAGCTGGGGTTTTACCTGATGACCGGTGAAGGAATTCAATACCACCCCCGCCGCCATGCTACTTTCATTTGAGTATTGTAATCCTTGTTACCAGAAATGCGAAATGGATAATCTTTAGGGTATGAATTTAAAAATGTATAGATTGACCTTCCAATGATCACAAAAGTTAGGCTAATGGGAAGCTCATGTGTAATTTACAAAACCATGGGAATTCCCTCAGCGACAATATGTGATGTTATTCTTTTTTCTTTTTCATTTTCTGTTGCGGAGCCTGCAGTACTTATGGCTTCTGGGATGCAAATTTTTTACTAGCGTTTGCCACTTAAATCAGGTCAAAAACATGTAATTAGTATAGCGCTCTGTGAAACTCAAGTTCTTCTAGTAGTTTAGTTCTATTAACCTAGAAAAGTAATAAACCTTATGCTTGCATTTTTCAACAGTTCATTTTCCATATTAGTTTAGTGCTATGCAATTGTTAAACCCTGCTATCTTATCAACTTTCAGTGCAAGTACAGTTGCATTGCCAGTTTGCAACTCTCTTTTTTTCCCACCCCATCCCCGCCAAAAATAAAATTGTCAATAAAACAATGTCGAATTCATCAAAATCCTACTCTTCATTGCTAAAACGAATCCCCAGACCAAGAAGCTCCATTGCCGAGTAATCAAGACCCTAACAAACCCAGACACCTTTCTCTGTAACAATCTCATTGACGCGCATGGTAAATCAGGCAATATAACCTACGTGCTCCATGTGTTTGATGAAACGCCTCAACAAACTCTTTTCATGGAACATTATGCTTTCTGCTAATTCAAAATCTGGGAATTTATCAAAAGCTATGTAAGAGATCTTTAGTATCATGCCAACCGAGATTCCGTCTCTTGGAACTCGTTTATTTCGGGGTATCTGCGCAATGGTTCAGTTATGGAGGTAGTTAAAGCTTATAGCTTGATGTTGAAAGATGGGGTTTATAATTTGAATAGGATTACATTATCGACAATGCTTATGTTGGTATTGAGTCAAGGGTGTGTTGGTTTGGGTAGGCAGATTCATGGGCAGGTAGTGAAATTTGGATTTGGGGCCTGTGTTTTTGTAGGGAGTCCTTTGGTGGATATGTATGCCAAAACGGGATTAGTTTCCGAGGCAAAGCAGGTTATTGACGAGGTTCAAGAGAGGAGCATGTTAATGCATGATACGATGATTGCAGGGCTTTTGAGTTGTTGGGTGGTAGAGGATTCAAAGAGGCTGCTTCATGATATGAAGGAAAGAGTTTCCATTTCGTGGACAATGACGATCACAAGGCTTTCAGAATGGAATGGAGGCGAAGTTATAGATTTGTTCAGAGATATGGGGCTAGAAGGCATGGCGATGAAACAGTACACATTTGGCAATGTGTTGACTGCATGTGGGGGGCTTATGGTTTGAAAGAGGGAAAGCAAGTTCATGCTATTACAATTAGGAATGAATATAACCACAATGTCTTTGTTGGTACTGCTCTTGTTGACATGAATTGCGGAAGCAGGCAAGAGAATGGCATGTAAGAATGTTGTCTCAGGGATTGCTATGTTAGTGGGTTTTGGCCAGAAAGGGTTCAGCAAAGAAGCTGTTAGAGTTTTTGTGACATGCAAAAGAATGGGATTCAACTAGATCATTTTACTCTAGGAAGTGTAATTAACTCACGTGCAAATCTAGCTAGCTTAGAAGAAGGTGCCCAGTTTTATTGTCAAGTCCTAGTTTCTGGTTTGATTTATTTCATAACCGTCTACAATGCACTCATTACTTTGTATGGTAAACGTGGAAGTACAGAAGATTCTAATCAGCTGTTCAATGAAATGAATTTCACGGATGAAGTCTCTTGGACAGCATTGATTTCAGGATATGCACAATCTGGAAAAGCTCATGAAACAGTGGATTTATTTGAAAGAATGCTGGCTCAAGGTTTAAAACCTGATGCTGTTACATTCATTGCGGTACTTTCAGCTTGTTCTAGACCAGGGTTAGTACTTAGGTGGAGAGAGGAAAACAGTGAATCAATGCTAAAAGACCATGGAATAATTCGTTTTTATGATCACTACAGCTGCATGATTGACCCTTTTAGTCGAGCAGGAAGGCTTGAATAAGCCAAAAGTTTTATCAGTAAGATGCCTTTTACTCCCAATGCAAGGCAATGAGGAAATTAGAAAATTGGCAGCTGAGTCTCTTCTAGAACTAGAGCCCCAGAACCCTGCAGGCTACATCTTGCTCTCCAGCATCTATGCTGCTAAAGGAAAATGAAGCGATGTAGCCAGACTAAGAAGAGGAAGAGAGAAAAGGGAGTGAGAAAGGGACCGGGATTCAGATGGATCATGTATAAAAGCAAAGTTCATATTTTCTCCCCAGATGACCAGTAAAGTCCCTTTTCTGATTAATGCTGAGCTGGAGAAATTAAACCAAAAAATGATAGAGAAGGGTATGTACCAGATGCAAGTTCAGTGCTTCATGATGTTAAGGATTTATAGAAGATAAAGATGCTACCACCATAGTGAGAAGCTTGCAACTGCTTTTTGTTCCTCGTGGCCTTCCCATACGAGTAGTAAAAAATCGGAGGGTCTGTGGGGATTGCCGCAATGCAACTAAATATATTTCCAAGATTACTCAGAGAGAGATACTTGTAAGAGATGCTGTCAGGTTCCATTTATTTAAAGATGGAAAATGTTCATGTGGAGATTTCTGGTGATATACATCTGTTACAGTTCAAAGCTGCGTGAACAAGATTACAAATCAATATGTACCATAGATAAACCAAGATCAAGAGTTTTTGAGAAGTTACCAGAGATAAACCAAAGATCAAGAGTTTTTGAGAATTGAGACAGTGATCGTGCCTGCTTCGCAGGAGTATCACTGGAGCTCTAGAGGAATCCTTTTTTCTCCATCAAGGATTCTAGAAGAATGTCTATATAATCTTGAAAGAACCAAGATCCCTGATAGTAAAAAATGTTATGTCCAAACTCAAGCTACATTTTTCATATCTTATTCAGTTCCATGTACTATGGCATGCATGTTGTTCTCATGCATGTGACTCTCATGTCATCCGTGTCCCATGTCCTTTCTATTAATCATAAGTTCTATGACATGCGTGCACGCACACATGCACACACCAGTATCAAGCATAAGTTTATAACAGAAAACTCGTTCAAAAGGTATTGTCAGGGCCAAGCTGCTGCTGATAGTTCTATGTATCAACTATTTTACCAAAGTTAGTGACATAATTGTTACATTGATCAAACCGGTGAAGCTGAAAATTATGAAGCTTTCAATCTCTCTTAAGACACTTGGTAAACTTGCACATCCATTTATTTGATTCAATCAATAATTAGATATTTCTAAGTTGAGAGCAGATCACGAAATGTGTTATTAGCAAGTCTGCAGAACTCAAAAATTTATCAATACATGCCATATGAATTAACAACCCACATCTGTAACAAAAGAATCAGTACATTACTAGGGTGGCATATGCATTTTTTTTGCATCATGGAGCCTCCCTGGGCTCGCATGCTGACCAAAATAAATTACCTTTCAGAAATGAAATCGAAAAGAAAAGGGAGTATTTTCCATTTTGGAATTATGAGTATAAATATACAAGAGGTGAATCTGAAGAACACATGGATGATGAGGACACAGACTTCATTCATATTGCTGTGATGTTTTGATGGACTCCTCGAGTTTGCTGCTGGTTCTGCATCAGGTTGAAGAGAAGCCGGTTAAAGTAAAAAAAAGAAAGAAGTCCTGCTGGATGGGAACCTCAGTATGGGATTAGAGAAGATAAAAAGAATTACCTGCAACTTGCTACATATGTCAATTACTTCAGCTAGAGGAGCCCAATCACCAAAGTTCCTCTCAATGAACTGATAAGCTATGCCACTCTTTTCCCTGCCAACTATAAGGAGTCCACCCTTTATTTCACCTTCTCCTTTGAAGTTTTGCTCACTTCCTGTAGCTTTTGCACGCTTGTAATTTGCAATAGCTCGGGGATTGAAAATAAATCCTGAAATAAAACTGTCCTTAAGTAGCTGCCCACCTCCAAGAGCTTTGAAGAACTTCATACTCCTATCAAAGAGCACAACACCACCCCAATATCGAGGCCAGAAGTTTTTGACCTGCAGACCAACAGTAGCGTATCAACTGTTAAAGAGAGAGAGAGAGAGAGATTAGATCGTTAAGCTAAAAGTCCTCTAGATACCTCTGACTCAATATGTTCATGGAGAACTGCAAATAGTCGAATTCCCAGTGCATCAAATATGGGTTTTTTGACATAAAGCTGGTGAGCCTCAGCCCTGCACATGATGCACCTGTTTTGAAATTCACAATCAATTGCATGGCTTAAAGGGCAGCTGACCATAGTTAAAAAGTTCATTTATCCATCCATGTTATTTGGGAGCATTCGAGTCTACATATTTTTCTATAGCTAATTAACAGGCTTTTGATTTCTTAAGCTTCCCACATATTACCCCTACATCTTATTTTTTTATTGTGTATATACTCTTATAAACTCTTATGATTTGCAACTGTATGCTATATCACCCTAATCCAGCCGATAAAACAAGGCTATCGGCACAAGAAGGCTACAAGGATGCAGAATACAGGTGTTTACCCAGGTCGCCTGATGCAAAGGATTACTGCTGGTTTATCTTGCCATAATTCTGAAGCCTTCATTGGAGGTGTCTTGGTTTTCACCAGACGCTCCATCCCAATCTTATACTCTGGTGTTAGTTTCTCAACTGAGATGTTTTCAATAGCAGAATAAGGGGCAACACTGTCAACTATAGGAGGCGGTTGTACACAGCCACATGCTCTGGGCTCAGCTGGCCCTGCAGCTACAATCCCTTTAAAGATGTGATCATCTTTAATCTTAAAATCAGCGAGTGATTGTTCAAGTGGTTTATCATGATTCATACTACTACTGGCTTGCATCTTCCTTGAGTTGACAGATGCATAACTCTTGAAATTGCTATTTTTTCTGGAGGCTATGCTGTTCATGTTCCTTGCAGTGAAAGGAGCGTATGATTTGAGCAAAGGATCTGCACATGCACTGGTTCTGTCCACGAAACGAGCTATGTGACCTCTCTTCATCCCAAACTGAGAGGAGAGATCCACAGTGCTTATGCTAAGAAGCTCGGGCAAACATTTCCCAGAGGCCTCCAGCTTATCCCCATATTGCAGTAGAGCACGATCATGCAGGTATGACCTGATTTCCAATGCATCCTAGAGAGAGAGAGAGAGAATTGGAATTTGATAGTTTATAATGAGTTGGATCAAAATTTTGACGACATTTTTCGTTAGTTGACAGTGAAGAAGCCAATATTTGTTAGATAACAGATTTTGATCAAATGAAAAGTGAAAAGCAAATTCCAAGTAACCAACCTTTTGCTGTTGTGTCATGTTCATTGCATCCGTATCCTCTTCATTCATAATCTTCAAAGTTGGTACATCATCCCAACCTTCTTTCAACAACGTTGGAAGCAAGTCCTTCAGAACTCCGTTACCTACAAAATCCTCCACTGAGAAAGAAGCCATTTGCCTCTTCAGAAAAAGATGGTGTGATCTCTTGTTGCTAAAAGGGGCCCGGATGAACAAGCTGGTTGTGTTGTCCTCAGGCTAACAGTCAGCTACAAAATATAAACCTTAAGTGTTTACTTGGACAATGTTAGTGACCAAACATGGATTGACATAAACCTTTTATACAAGTTTTCTTCTTCTTCTTCTTCTGATAAGTACAACAAGCCTGTCCTAGTTGATGATGATATTTTATAAAATCTTCTAACGTTGCACAGATCGGTAAGTTGATTGACCAAGTGTTTTGATATTAGCAGTTAAGTTATTTTACCTCTTGGTATAACACTGAAATCCATGTACATTCCTTTGCATAAACTGTTGAAAAATCAGAGTGAAATTATGCCATATTAGAGAAAGAATGGAGGCTAATTTACAAGAGCTAGAAACAATGTGAACACTAAGAACATTGCTTGGAGACGGTCAAAAGATTCCCAGAGAGATTGAGAGAAAGGAAAACGAAACGGCACAAGAAGAGCTCAACAAGTAGACTGCAATAGAATATTGAAATCGTAACAGAGTTGACCCACAATGGCGGTGGGTTTTCCATTGCCGGCTGAAGCCTGCTGTGCCTATGTTGCCTTGGAGTTGTTGTTTGTTATTTGCCTATATCGTCGACTGCTGTAGGATGTCTTGTAAGTAACGTGAAATTTCTATTGGATATCTTCCAATTTTTTTATTCACCCTTGTCTGCCGCCGCCTGCTTGCAGTACGTTTGTACTGAAGATAGAATTACTCCTGAAAATCTGTACTGTGTATAAAAGGTTCGTATAACATTTGTGAAGAGTCTATAATACCCTCGCTTCTTTAACATTTAAAATTATAGTATTTTGTACTTTTCAATTTTTAATTATCTTTTTTTTTTTTTGAAATCTTCTAAATAAGAAACGTATTTTACTGATACCTCATATTCATAATACTATGCCCAGGCGTGAAAACAAATAAATAAAAGTCTTGTTTATTTTTTAGTTTTAAAAATATTTTAAAAAAATTAATTTTTTTTATTTTTTTACTTCAAATTAATATTTTTTTAGGTTTTTAGAACATTTTAATATATTTATATCAAAAATAATTTTTAAAAAATAAAAAAAATATTATTTTCATATATTTTCAAATAAAAAATATTTTAAAAAATAATTATAATCATCCTTTCAAATACGCTCAAAAACCTTTATCGTATGAGTTTATTACAAGAAGCACCCAAATGTCTTTTGTTAGTAGATTTTTTTCAAAGGGTTTGTGAAACAATAAAAAAACTTAATTATTTTTTTAATTAATTTTTCTTTAATTGAGTTTGTATTTACCCCATTTTTTAAATTTATTTAAAAAATAATCAAATCCTTCTTGCAAATTAAGAATCTTAGATAAAAAAAATTAAGACAAAAACTTACATACTTTCCAAATAAACATCATACTGTATATTAGGCATGAAGAAAAGGAAAAGAATCCTAGTTTAGAACCCTTCTTATCATTAAATTTGTTTATAAAACACTTTTATTTGTATCTGGCGGACTAAGAACTTATTCAATCAATAAATTAAGTCCTAATTGTATAATCAAAATATATAGATGTGTAATTCTCTTGTAAAAAGCTACGGTTTTATTCTTTTATTTTAAAACAAAATGATTTTTATTTTACAGTGAGCAACAATCTATGCAGTATTGTTTAACGACAAGATCGACAAGTAGGTGTGAATCTTAAATCAATCGCTACAATGCAATCTGCAAAATTTTCGAGGTGGCTTCTCAAAAGGCAATGCTCTTTTTACATAGAAAAAATCCAGTTTGCTTGTACAGGATGTTTCAAACATCTGTTCATGTCCAATCTTGTTGAACCGGACGTTCCAAACATCCCCATCAACATCTTTCTGCAACTCTGTGAACAAAATTCAAAACTATGAAACCATTTCGAAGAATTGTTCTATGTCATTACGGAAAAGGCATTCCAAGATCAGACCTTTGAATTTCTCCAAAAGCACTTGAGAAACCACCAAGATCTATTAGAAGTTTCGTGACTTCGAAGCCAATATCTATATACACCTGCTTTTTTGTCAATATAAAGCAAGTCCCAGCTCTCCTTTTTTAAACGACACGAAACTATACAAAAATTTCATTTTCACTAATTTACGATAGCATGTTTAATATGTATATCCTTAATATGTATATGTATATGTATATCAAAATAAATTAGTATTATAAATTATTATTTTTTAATTATTGATAAGAAATTTTGAACTTTCATTTAGTTTTATTAGTTTTAAATAATATAATGTTTTAGAACATTATAAAATACTATATATTTTTAAATAACTTGTTTTTTATATATATATGTGTTCTTAGATTTAGTGTAGATAAGGTGTTTCTGCAACACTGCTCTTACTTTGCCTGTCCTGGACTGGGAATTCGAATCGTTACAGTTCACATAATAACACTCCCATGCTTGACATGCCTTTATCACTATGAGATTACACTTGAAACCAGAACTTGTTTGCGTTCAAAAGCAGCAGTATATTGCACTAGGATTCTACATAGTATAGTGGGAAGTAAAGAAATTAGGCATCTTATTCAAATGCCTCAATATCCTCTCAGCCATCTGCCTTGTATCATTATCCCCATGGTGAAAAGCATTGACCAGAGTGGCAGGCAACAACCTGTCCTGTGATATAGCTGAAGCACACCTACTCCCTCCTTTTACCAAGAATCTATCAATTAACCAGAAGGATTTTTTCCATAAACATTCTCCCTTGTGTTCTTTCACAGCATTCAGAACATGTTGGATGGTATTCACTTCACACAACATGCCAACACTCATCTCAACATCAACTTCGTCATGTAATAAAGTACATACTGCTGACAAAGCAGCTTCTACAACCTCAACATTTTCATGGTCCAAACATGCCAGCAATCTCTCCACTGCTTTTGCGTCAACTAAACAGAATGTGTTTTGCGAGGAACAAGCCCCTCTATGGACCGGGCACAAAGGTAGTTTTCTCTTTTTTGATGAAATGGAAGACAGGAATTTCGGTGGGTAGAAGAGTTTCAAGAACTTGGTTTTCTTTATTTGTGGTGGTTTTGATAAATTTATGGATTCCACCGAGAGATTCTCCAATCCAATTGCTGATAACCTCTGAACTTCATCACTTGATGTTTTCATGAGCAGTTCTGTGAATACTGAGGTGAAGTTGTAGTGTCTTGCTAGAAACAGTATTTGAGGTTCGTAAAGTGTGGTCGTGAATCTGACCAGAATGCTTACTAGTCCTTCCAAGTAAGGAATTACATACCTGCCGGTTCTTATACCGGTTCCTTGGATTTGATTGATTTGTTGTAAGATTGCAGGGACTGTATTCTTTCTGAGAAGAGCGAGATTTAGTGTGAGGCTCTGGTGGGGGAGTTTAGCAAGAAATGTTGATGAAACTGCCTGCTTCTGTGTGATTCGGGTTGTTTCATTTCTGCCAAGGATTAAGTTCTCGGGTTGACCCGCAGTTTTGCATAGTCTCTCTACTATAATGTGTCCCATGTAAGGTATAAGCACGATGAGTAGCTTGATTGCTACGATCCCAAGTTCTTCATGGGGGTTATTGAGGAGTTCAACCAGGGTGTAGCTTGCTTCACTCTCTTTGACCATGGAGACAATGGTGCTCATTGATCTCGGAGACTTGGCCAGGCACAAAAGAATTCTAATGAGATTGATGTTGAGGTCATCAGGAGTTGAATGCTTGATCATCTCAATGAAGTTATACAGAACATAGTCTGAAGCTAATCTGTGGCCGTGAGAATTTACTTGGAGGTTCTCAAGGTCAAGCCCAGCCTCAAGTATATTTGCTAGTATTGCAGCGGCTTCATTTTTTGAGTTTATTGGTTCACCGTAGATTCTTCGAGTGAATATCTCTTCAACCATAATTTGAATGATTCCAGATTTTGCAAGTATTTTGGCATTAGGATGGCAGGATGCGATTTTTGCTAGAGCTTTGAATGCTGCTGTTCTGGTCAGAGTGTTTCCACCATGCACCATTTTGATAAGAGGTGGAGAAGCCCTCTCAGCCACATAAGTTTCTCTGTCATTTCCAAGGGCAATTTCCCCAAGGTATTCTGCCATTTCTGTCTGCATTTCCTCGGAACCTGTTTATTTTGAATTTCCATCAACGTTGTTGAGGCATGTAATATTTATTTGCACACAAGGAAATTCTTTTTCATTATTTAAGCTGTCCAGAAAAACCAATTCTCTTAAACTAATTATCCACAATTAGAGTGACTAGTTCGAACCATTTTAATTAAAAGAAAGAAAAACATCGCCATTCAACATGCTTGCTAATGCATCAATTTTTTTTTTTTCACAAGACTTCCAGCTATGCTTTTGGTAGAGTGTGAGAGGTTTCAGGAGTTACCTTCAGTGAGATGCTTTAGAAGGGGTTCCAAGAGTCCATTTTCTGCCATCTTCTTGATATTTTCTGGAGAACTCTCTAGATTCTTTAAGATTTCATCTGCTTTTTCTGAAGAGAAGGCATCATCAGGCTGATTGTATTTTATTCTGATCAGCATCAGAATTCCTCCAGGAACTGACCCAATTTTCTCCTGCAATGATTCGGACCTTGATAGCTCAAGTAGTAGTAGTAATGCTGCATGCCTTATGTGCTGGTGACCACTTGACATCATCTTGATTACTGTTGACATGTCCACCATTTCAGATATCATTATCTGCACAGAAAATCACCAGAGTTGAGTTACAAGTCCAGGAAATTGTGTTCATGGATGTCAATGGCTTATTTTCTAGATAAATGTGTATCCTCATGTTAGGTTCATATTCAGACCCATAGAGAACAATTTGAATTGTTGAGGCTTCTTCAAAAAAGATGCATGTTACATATAACCGAAGTTTCAGCCATGTTTTGGTCAATTATGGTGGTCTAATTGCTAAGCAATTGCAGGTGAGCTTCCTTGGAGGCAAATGCACCGACTCACATAAAAGCCTCCCCGGCAAGCAAATGGCTTGGTTGATTGTGTGTTCGCTGGTAATATAAACTTTTTGCGAAATAAGATGAAGACTATGGGTGTCTTTTTAAAAATTGAACAGTTTTTGTCCATGATGATAATACTGGTAGACATTGGTTTAACTTCTCTCCGCATTGCCTAGTCTTAGAACATTGAGACAGAAATTTACTTGTGACTGCAAATTTCCTCTGGATGACATTCTAAAATCAAGACACATGCACGCAAACGCACATGTACTCTACCTTTTCTTTTACTTATGATGTCATGTAAACATTTTAGGAAAGAAGAGCACAACCTTGTAATCATCATCCTCTTTTGTCAACTCTCGTAATAACTCCAGTGCTGCATATCTAACATCTCTATCCTTGTACTTCAGAAGCTTACAAAGCAAGGGAAGTATTCCAGCATTGTGAACTTGTATCTTGTTATACTGTTTCCTTTTGTAGATGTCTTGCAAATCCCTTATTGCTTCAAGCACCATACTCGGTGAAGCAGACACAAATAAAGCTGAACGTGAAATATTTATCCTTGCTACCACGTTTCTTTCTTTCCATTCCTCTATTGTGGTCTTGAGAGCTACATTTGTTTTTAGAACGCTGCTCAGCAGCTTCTGCCCCGTGGTTGGGCAGAAAATTCCCTGCGAGTTATTGGACTCTGCCAACCACTCGGTAATTGCTTTCCTGTCATATGTCACTCCACTTTGTAAGGTCACTGGATCATCCATGATCTGCTTCGTTAATGGACAGTAGAAAGTTTGATACAAAGGCTCCATATGATCAGTCATCCTTGCCAATGATGTTGATGAGCTGCTACTGCTGATGTGTTTCCTTGGCCTGCAGAGACTTGTGGGTTTCAGGAATTCTACAAAGTCTGGAGCATTTAGTTCCCGAGAATTATCTGTGGACTCTTCAACACTGGCAGGGTAGAGATCTGATTCTATTGTTACAGATTCTTCGTTTCGAGCCTCCTCTGAGAAATACTTGTGTGGATCCAGCTCTTTGGTCTGCAGTCCTTGGCTTTGGCCAACTTCAAAGTGAGCACTCAACATTTCATTTGAAAGAGCTTGAACTGAAACTTCTGCATGTTCTTGGCCTTGAAATGTTGATGAAGGTATCGAGGTCAAGCATGCGCCCATCTCTTTTATCACCCTTTCCAGATGTGACATGTTGCTTTTCAGTTCAGATTCAGAATTTGAGATGGTGCCTCTTTGGCATTTGTTTACAAGATCCTTGGCCTCGGTGATGCTTCTGGATAGGGATTGAAGGATTTCCGTTGCATTATTCGTGGTGTGCTCAGTTTTCTGCAACTCCATTATGACTGGGCAAATTCGGTAAAGGTAGCATCCAATTTCAGCCAAGTTTTCCTTTTCTATTTCCACCCATGTAATAGATTCAATGATCTCTGAAATTAATGGCAGCAAGTGTTTGGCAATACTAGCAGATGAAGTTGAATTTTTGCTGGGCTGGAGAAACAAAACAAAAAACGACAAGATTAGCAAGCCTCTCATACAAGATGTTTTTCTCAAGTTTGATTAGCGGCATAAAACCTCAATTAAGAGCTTGGGAACTCAATTCAAGAAAAGTTCAATAAACAGGAAACTGGATTAAGAGAATATTCCTAGCCAGGTAATATAGTTTTGAACTTACCCCCCAAAATAGGGGGGAAAAAACAAAACCACTTCTATGTACATGGAAGTGGTTCAAAAACAAATATAAGCAGCAGAAGCTTTAGGTTAACAGATTGGAGTTCCAGTTAAAAAAAAAAAAAAAAAAAACAGAGAGGCTGAATTTGATAACTGACTAGTAACTCTTTTGACTTCAAGAGGAATGAATGGATTTGACAGGCTACTCCCTCTTTTGATTGAAAATGGAGTTTTTGTACCTAAATATCTTGAACTCTTACCACCCAACTCTAATCCTGCACACGAAATCAAACGCAGAAGTATGTACATGGAAGTTTATTTAGAGGCCAGTTCAGTTTCTAACTTTTGAGGCTTGCTCAAACTGTTAATACTTAGATAGAAGCAAGATGGCAGTGACAAACACATACCGACATCCAACCGGAGCCGCTGTGTGGACTCGATCGATGATCTCTACAGAACCTGGAGAAGGAGTCACTTAGTCTTGTTGGAGAAGGCATCCGATAAGATTATATTTTGCCATTGAACAAGTCTCCGGTAGCTTAATTACGCAATTTTCACTAATCTTACCAGCAAGAGATTCCTTTCCCAGAAAACTATAATTTGCTGGCGAACTCTGACGACTCACAACGTATTTGTGAGAGTAACTATCTTTTCTATATTGGTTCTTGATATATACGAGGCATAGAAATTAAAAGAAGACTCAGTCAGCATGGCTGTTATGGGAGTGGGACATGGGATTTGACAAATTGCTTGAGGTTTGGTTTAAGGTTACTATCTAATTTTTCCATCAGCCACCTTTCAAGATGGAAGCTTCAATTGTGCATATTTGTTGGAACACTACAATGCTCTTTCTTAGTCAAGCAGATGTCTTTACTCTACTCACAGACGTTGCAGCATTAAAAAGTCATAGTATCTTTGAAGTTGGAGATGGTTTTTTCCTTTTTCTGTTTTTTATGATAGGCCGTACAACCGCTTTCAGTGAGTGTTTTTTTATGCGTATAATTTGTTTTCTTGTCAATTTTTTAAAATTATTTTTCATTTAAAATATATCAATTTATACTTTTTAATATATTTTTAATTAAAAATATTTAAAAAAAAAAATACTTGAAACACACAATTAAATGCTATACCAACCTTTAATATATTTATTATTATTATAGATATTCGAGTCAACTTGTGTACACCTTTATTAATTTTACAGACTCTAAATTTAATAACTATATAAATTTTTAACGGCTCTCAAATTTATAAGAGTCGAGCTATTAATATTTTCCTGAATATTCAATTTATTGATATTTATAAACATGGTTGCCCATGTACAATCTAGAAATTTTGAATTTTTTAATTTAAAATTATATATATATATATATTACTTTAATATATTAATATCAAAAATAAATTTTAAAAAATTATTTAAATATTTTAAAAAAAAAAAAAACCGATGCAGAATAGCAATCTTGCTGTTAAACTAACTGCCCTGATATGATGCTTGGAGAAGAAATGGCCCAAGAAATTAAGACTCGCTACAGGTGCCAGGATTTAACTTGTTTGACTTTCAGTACCTTGCAAAATTTGTTAAAGATATTTGAGTGGTTAGATTAGTCCACTTGGTTTTATTTTATGAGCGAAGTCAAAATCAAAGTGGTCTATGTTAATTCACTCCTCTTCCGGGACGTCATGGGCAGCACTGGACTCATGCGATGTCCACCATCTTTCTTACTTTCCCAGATGCTTACTATTGGGTTAGAGGCTTGCGAGCCCCATTTAGAGTAAATTATTATTGTTATTTGATCTTTATGTTTTTTATGGATTAATTAATTAATCCTTTCAAATTAAAAAATCCAATATTGAACCCTTATACTTTTATATTTGTCTGTAACTCAGTTCTTTTTATTAGTTTTTTTTTATGATAATTTAATTATTTTTACATTTTCAAGCTGCATTAACTTTTGCATGACTAGAAGAGGAGGATATAAATAAATAAATAAATATAGCCCCTGTTTTAGAAGCCATTATTTATGAGTGTTCGTGATTTCCAACAATTAATGGCAACAATCCTTTTTATAACAGTGTAAATTGGAAATTTAGCACTCAAAATTAAAAATACAGGTGTATTGACATGAGCAAAATATTTTGGTAAAATAATCATATTTAGTAAATATTGTATTTTTAAAGAATTATATGGCCAAACCGTGTTATTGAAGAAATCATTTGATCAACTTTGACAATAGCAAGAAAGATCTCCAAAATAGCAAAACTAGTGGGTTTTGGTGAGAATTTTTTATATTTAAAGATTTACCAGCTATGCGGTGCAAAATAATATTCAAATATATCTATAAAAATTTAAAAGTATTTTAACAATTAGATCAAAAATTATGATCCTTTCGAGTTATTATTCTAGTTAGGTGCAATCAGATATCGTCTTGGGTTTAAATCTATCTTATTGGTTAATAAATATATCTGTTAGGCTATCCATATAATCTATTTTAGGTAAATAAACTCGTATTTGACTACTCATAATCACCTATTATTGTATAAATAATAATTTTTTAAGATTTTAATTGGAGTTTATTTTTCATAAGTTGGAAAAAAATATATATTTTGACTTATAAAATATTAAAAGAAAATTTTCATAAAATCATAATTTTTATTTGAAACCATCAACCAATTAATACAATTATATCCAACTTGTTGATTAATTGAGATAAGAATTTAGAGTTTGATTATGTCATATTTTATAAATATGACATGCTCAAATTGTATTATTTTATTAAATTATATAAAATTATATTATTTTATCAAATTTTTATATATACTGTGAAAATTTTATTTAAAAAAAAATCCTTTTTAAGATCTTACTCATGACCAGTTTTAGGAAGTCCTTCATATCTCGAGTTTTTGTTCGAACCTTGTTAAATGTGTTTGTTGCTGTGCTCGTTTTCTGTTGGGATGCGTTTGGGGTATAGTAAGGCCGAAAAAGTGGAGTTTTTTGCGATGCTTTACAATACTGGGTCCTCCTTGTTTACGTGATTATCATAATTTTTGGTTTTTTTAAATATAATTTTATTAGTATATATTAAGAAAATATTTTCATAATAAAGGTATATTTAATTGGAAAAATTCACCATAATATATTAATAAAATTTCATTAATATATTTATAAGTATTTACTAATTTTTTAATAATAAATCTGATCAATTCAAAATAATATTGTTTAAAAAATAAAAAATAAATTATTTCTAACTTGATATTTGTATGAGTTGACATATTAAATCAATTAAATTTAACTTGATATTTGTATGAGTTGACATATTAAATCAATTAAGTTTAATATAACAAAGTCTCATTTTATTCGATATAAAACTCAGGTTCTATTTAAACGAGTTTAGTAATATTAATAAAACTCATATAAATATCTTTTAATTTATATAACTGTCAGGAATTTAGTTAAATAATTATATCAATTCAAAACAATATTATTATTATTAAAATTTAAAAAAAAATCATAATTTACTTGAGATTTGACCGGATCATGAGTTAACTTATCAAATCAATTAGTTTGATCTAATTAAGTATCACCCAGTTTAATATAAAACAAAAATTAAACCGGTTTGAGTTTAATAACATTGATAAAACTCATCCAAGTATCTTTCAATTTATATAAATATCATTAAATATATTTATAATAAAGATAAACAACGTTACAATTTAAAAATGATAATCTCAATTAACTTTTAGTCTTGCATTGAATTGTTAATGTGGTGTAAATGTTATAGAATTAACTTAAACGGTGATATATATATAGATTTGCTTATACATGTGTGTGTGTGTAGTGCAATGTGCAATCAATTGCATGCATGCATGTATCAAAATTTGTATTAGTCGTTTATAGTTATGAGTACAAGTTTTTATATTTTTGAAGAAATTATGAATTTAACCTATCTAAAGTAAAAACCCTAGTCCATGCAAGAACCAAAAAAAATAAAATCCAAAGTGAAAGTCCTCTCGTGTTGCCAATGATGTCATTGACATGCATTCCAGGAAGTACCGCTAGCTAGTGATTCTAATTAATATCCTTAATTTTGCATTCAATGTGTGTGTGTATAATTCTGGTTTGATTATGATCCAAATATGTTCCTCTGATTATTAATTCAATAAAATGTATATTTATCTTGATCTCATAAAAAAAAATATTAATAACACTGAGAATAAATATAATATTTTCAAAATACCAAAAATTTAAATGTGGGAAATAAGAAAAATATTGACCTGGGAATAGGTTTAAGTTGAGTTTATTTACTCTCTATTCTAAATAGTGTTCTATACTTATTATTACTACTATTGTTATTAAAGAAATCAAGAGCTTTTTTTTTCTTTTTTTTTTCCATCTGTCTCAGGTCAATTTTGTGAAAAAATCCACTAAACATGTGAAAAAAATTCTAGTTTATAGCATGCCTTGGTTGCTTCCTGATATTACTCGTATTTCTTCATTTTGAAGCCTGTTCACTGTGTTTCTCATTCTTGTTACAGCATTTATCTGTCATTTCAATGGTGAGTTGGCTGATCTTCATATCCTCTAAATTGCTTGCCTGTGGATTTGATTTGGGAACATTAGTGGCATCTGTTTACTGGTTCTCTCAATGAAAATTGGTCAACAAAGAATGCCAGTTTCCCCTGGGATAGGGAGTGACCAGGCTTATCTGGGCACTTCTGGCTACTCTCCAAGGCCAGGTGCTTGACAAGTAGATAATTTTAGTATTGACAGTTCGCTGCCATTGCTTTAAGGTGAGTAATTTAACTCTCTAGCTTGAAGTTCTAATCATGCAGGTATAATGTTCAGATCAAAAGAGGGATACATTTTGCATTTTAAAAATATCGGATACAAGGGCCTTAAAACCTTTAAGATGGGACACCGGTGCTGTGGTGCATTAATTCTTTTATTCCTTTTTCTCCGAGCATGTAAACGCATTATCTTGGTTGGTGGTTCTGATTCTGTTGCCTGCTATGTATCCCAAATTGGTATCAGTTTCGAAGCTCCAATGCACTTTGATTGCATTAAAAAATGAGAAATTACTTCCAACTTGGGTCTATCTATCATCTTGTTCAATTGTTGATTCAACTTATAATCTTTCATGGATCCACCTTTAGTAGCAACAAAGAAGGATAAGGTCATGTCTGTCGTCATGATTTTCCTTGCTGTGTTCTCAAGTTTGGTGGCCGTATATAGTGATGCCTGTGCCCCATTCAGAAGAACCCCCTCTCCACATTCATGATTTTATTTGTTTTGATATTCAGCTTAGAAAATGGTCTTCTCATCACCTGCTTGAAGAACTCAACTGTGGAAGCGGTAAAAGATGCAAAGTTGCCTGGGTACTGCCTATGTACAAATCCAGATCTTTTCCCGACTGTGGTGTTCTGTAATGTTTGTTGTCCTGGTTTGAGCTACACATGGAGTAGAGAGCAATACGGTCATCCATTTCGGGACGAGTTCATCGGTCCTTTCAGAACGATGTCTTCGGGAGTATTTGCAGTCCTCTGAACGTCATTGCATTTTTTTGTCCTCAGCACATCACATTCTGGATTAATTATATTTAAGTAAGAAGGTGATGATGATGGCAGGTCGTGAGACTTTTGATATATGCTACACTGCATCTGGAACCTTAAAACTCAAAATGCTTAATTAAAAAGATAATAGAATGGTCCTGCTGTGCTTGCAATCAATTTTGCGGCAACTGGTCGAACTTTTAACAATACATGTGTTTACCAAGGAAAAGAAGGCAGTCATTGTCTCGTAATAACAGTATTTATTTATTCTTTTATTTTAATTTTTTGAGAAAGAAAGACAGATAAAAGTTGATCATGGGTAATACCTTCGGCTTTGAGCACTGCAAGGCCAAATAGACCCAAATCTTATTTTGTGTTTCTTTGAACAGACCTGCCTTCTTTATCATTTCCAATTCAAATCTCTGACTCAACGACAACAAAAGAAAATAACAGTAAACTACCTGTTACAGAAAGAGCAAGTAAATCCCGGGCCTTGGGAAAAAAACATCAACCTATATTATTTTGCCCTGTAAATTAGCAGCTTGCTTTAACTCGTAGCAAGAACAATACAAAAGCCAGTCCACGAATCAAATTAAAGATCCTATAGAAAAATTGGTACAAAGGTGGCAAAATACCACGAAGGAGACATGATCGTCATCCACTAAGGAACCACGGTATGCAAACCGAAGCTTTCATCATCATCAGTCTGTTTCAATGCCTTCATCAACATAATAATCCATTCTTCCAAAAAGCTTCGATTCCATTTTGCACCGAGCCATGACAAAGTAGCTTGCTTATTAACAGTGTCGATCCTTCAAGCCATTGCATATGTTATTTCTGAATCTTTTCACAATGCAGATCCAGAAGATGCCACATTTAAGCTATGCAGAAGGATGGTGTCAGAGATATCTCCTCCTAATAAGTAATCAGTTCTTGTGTTTAGGCATGTTAAAAGGTACCTAAGGTGGGGGTATGCCTCGTGCTTCTTTTCTTCTCAACCTTTTCTGCTCAATGTGGTTTAGGGTTCTCTTGTCACAATCTAAACCCACAATCTAAACCCAGTGATCAGCGAGTACAACTGCCTTCACCTTGGGACCAAATGTCAGAGGTATAGAGTACATATTACAAAGTAAACTCACAAGTTTAGGGTCCGGTTCAGACTAGTTGAAGAAATAGGTTGATCGCAGGACATCTTTTAGATCAAAGACTCCTCGCTCTGGTAAGGGAGGAAATTTCAAGTTGGGGAATGAACTTTGGAAGCTTTCCAACAACTGCAAGCACAAACACAAACCAATAAATCTGGTAGTTATTAACATAATTCAACATGTAAGATTCTCAGTTTGAAAAAAAAATTCAATACAGCCTAAAGATCACAAATTACCAAATGGAATCAACAATGCATAATAGCTTGCTGTGAAGAGAGCATAATTTTTTAGGTGGCCCTTTTTCCTCCCATTTTATTGCTTACCAATAGAATTCTCAAGCTACAGAGAACTATTTCATTAAAGCACATGAAAGTCACAGCAGGTTCAAATTGTAATGTGCTTCAGTTCATGTCAGAAAGCTAACCTAAGTAACCAAATGAAAGAAAGGTCTGCTCTCACCCAATGACCTCCATTGTGGCATGTGGGCATGTGGTTTATAGATAAAGATCTAAACTAAACTGTTTATAGAACAATTTACCAGCTATGGATCGTGGCCATCTACTAATGCTTTGTATGTCAGTCATTTCAAAAGAAAACAAACAGTGGCAGTGTGAACTAGCAAAGCACAAGCTTGACCCATTTTAAAACTAGGAAAACAATTCCTCTCTAGGAGCAGTGCTTATATAAGGTTTGATGAGCATGTAGTTAAAGATACTTTACATTCTCCAGTATTGGCGCCTCATAGAGTTCAACAAACTTTTCTCTGAGTATCCTGTTCATTTCATCAACATCGCATGCATGTGTCCAGTATGAATCATGGACCCCTGTAGGTGGACATCAGAATGAAATAATAAGATTTCCCGAGAAAAATTACCAGGAGTCAAGAGGGAGTGAGAGAACTACTAGGCCAGCACAGACCTGCAAAGTTCAACCCTGCCTCTTTGCAGGCAACAGCAGTCATCATCATGTGAGAACCATCAAGGGAGTGTACAAAATTTGGAGGAAAAGCTGTTCTTTGCCGCTTAACCATGACCTATAACAAGCACAAAATTGTGGGATCATTTGCTGAGTTCAACATGAAGCTGTTCTTTGCCCCTTACCCATAAATTTTCAATCTCTTGTTTTGTATTTGTAATTTTTTTTTTTCAAGGATTGAATAGAAGAAAGGCATGATTCACATTTTTTTGAAGCTTGTTAGAATAGAAAAAATAGAAAAAAGATCCATTAAATTACCTTGTCTGTTTCTCTTTTTAATGTCAGCACCTGAAGGGAAGTCTTAATCTACATACAAATCAAGAAAGCATCTTAGTCGCCTATCCAAATAAAAGGTGGTTTTCTACTTTCATTATATAATTGAGAACTATAAATCGGACAATTTCAAAATAATATTAATTTCCTAGATCATTACAAGATGCCTTCCCAACTGTCGATAAGGCTGTACAACAGGAAGTCCGAGTGGAGTGGTCCACTGAACAGGCTGATTTTCTGAAGCTATCACCTGTTTATATTCCAATTCAGCAGTCAGAAATTCCAGAACGCAGCAGAATATTCACAAGCAGTACAAAGTGTTGATGGTTGGGAACTGCTATATTTAACTGAAAACTCAAAGTTACTGAAAATGTATTAAGCTTGAGTGCTAATGGTATAGCATGCATGTTAGATAGAACATTATCCTTTGGGAAAGTAACGTACAAAACACCATTCCTTTATTCTCTTCGGTTTACATTTATTGTTGAAAAGATTGTCAAATTAACCTATCCCACCCTTTAACCATCAGAAACAAGGTCCGCAAGAAACAATTCAACTACATTCTTGTATCCCAATATCCTTAGTGATTTATATGATCATGCCATTACAAAATATGATCTGAAAATGGAAATGATCTGGCAAAGAAATCATATATGACACTTGGTAGTTGGAACTGGATACTGAAGGCTGAAGGGAAACTACCAAATGAGAGGTACAAAAATGACTTGAGGTGATATAGTTAGAAATGATTTTATCTCAAATCCCTTCAATAAGACAACCTTAGCGGGTGGGATTGAAAACAAGATTCAGTAGCCAGCTTTAACAAGTCTTGAAGTCTGGAACTAAGAGCACCGCTGAGCTGAACAAGCTTATTCCCACATTGACCGCATTAACACCAATTTAAAGCTCTCTCACAACAGATGGATTATAAGGAATCAAAGACTTTCCATATCATCAAAAGATGATTAATGAAGATACATCGACTATCTAAATCCAACAAAGCTCACTAATACTATAACTTAAGCAGAAAACCTAAGGGGGGCAAATCTTACCAAAGCATTAAATAAAATTACCAGGTCAGGATTTTTGGGGATACAAATGAAAAGGACATGACCAAAAAGAAGTGTCTTATCAAGATTCTCACTTGAGCAGTACCATATGTGGGACGTATCAAATGACAGGGCAAAAACTATCCTGCTATGCAAAGCAAATGAAACACACCTTTGCACATTCTCCAAGCCAAGCCATAATCCCTCTTGCACCTTCAAACATCTCTTCCAAAGCCATCAAGGTGGTCTGTTTATGTGGTGAAATAATTAGCACAATCCTCCTTTACAGGCACACACAAACACAGAGCACTTACTTTTGCTGCATAGCAGGCTGCAGAATACAGCTGTGGATCATCTGCAATGATACAACGCTCTTTTAACCTCCTTTTGATTTGGTCACGGGCACCAATATAAGTGACCCCATACACTGATGTCATCACCGTCTGCTTAACCAACTTCCGGTCCACCTGGGATTCAATGTTAAGCGAGAGCTGTTAGCCACATAATATAGGAGGTCACGTACAAGTATGCCCAGGTATATTTGGTGAAAAAATGAGTCCACTGATCCTAAAACCTAATTGTGTCAGTGTATATTGTTGAAATAAGAAATCATTCGTAAATTAACGATTCAAATAATGTTAATTGAATAATCCCATGCATATTCAGCACCATTAATAAACATGAGAAGGCAGAAACCTGATTGACTAAAAGCTTAGCATGCACTGAATTCGGATTAATTGCAGGATCTTTTTCTGCATCTCTTTGCATGATGTCAAGAACTCTACATCAAAAACAGCAATAGAATTAGACGTTAGATGTTCTAACAAAAATGACACTAGGTAATTATATGGGTTTTTAGTGTAACAATTGAACATGAGTTGTTGGCAATTGTTCCAGAAGCAATACATTTGATGAAAATTCAATAATTCATGCTATATTTTGTACCAACATGAAATTTAAAAATCATAGATACAAGTTGCCATCATAACCAGATTTGGGAATTCCAAAATTTACCATTTTATTACCCTGTTTTTTTCAGACTAATCAGTCTGCCTACTCCCTGTAGATATGGGTATAAGTTAATCCAAATTTAAGAAAAAGGTTCACCTAATTCCCAACCAATTGTAAAGAATAGTCGTCATGTTGTAGTTGGCTGCCCCTAATCACCTTCAAACTAACTCAATATCTACAGAGGTGCAGTGAGAGAGAGACCCTACCTGGTTGCAATTCCTGAGTAAACATCAGCAGGTTTTTCTCCCCCGACCAGATTTACTGCAGCAGCTCCCAACTAATGAAAAATTCAATTCAGTTATATTGCTTAATATAAAACTTAAGTGAAGTACAACAAACTCACACCATGCAATCTTAAAGATCCTTAGTCATAATTGTGACTTCAAAAACACTCAAGTTGCGCCAAAAAAAATTATGAACCTTGATGCAAAATTTAACAAGTTCCAAGTTTCCAAATTTAAGATTTAGAGATCCAGCAATTTTCTTAAGTCAACTTGAACAGAAATTTTTTACCTTGTCCCTTCCTAGAGCAGCATAGTGCTGCAAGCCATTGCAAGAACCATCCTTGGAAAAGTAAAAACAAAAACAAAAAAGAAACATAAGAATCAATTCTTGATCAATGTACATCCCTGCACTGCACATTCAACATGAAAAGTAATACACGAAGAAAGAAAAGGTTATATATAACACCTCTCAACTTCTGCGAAGACAAAACAACAAACATTAGCCAACAAATCTGCTCCAGAGTTCATCACAACTCATCATAAGCAGGCTTCAATTTTATTTTTTCACAGAACTCAAAGTTGTAACTACTGAAAGAAAAAGTACCTGGTGAACAGGTGTGTGTGAAGTAGCAGTCTCTGGAGAAGGGCTTCTCAAAGCTTCTGATAGATTAATACACGCTGCCAAGCATTGAAAAGGATCCTCTGCACCCAACCACCACCTTCGTCCTTCAAGAGGTTGGTCAGCAGAATCAAAGATATCATCCAGATGATTCTCAGTAAATGATATTCGACCATCATAGGATAACTTGTCTACACCACCAGCATACAGATTTGCTAAATGTATCTTCAGCCACCGTAAACCAGACTTCCCAAGAGGTCGTCCCTCTGCAAACTCTAGGATTCCCCGACACACATCAGAGCCAAGATGATTCAAATATGGGTGCATAGGGTAAGCACGACCACGAAAATCAAGGTTGTGTGGATAGTAAAAGCCTTCCTCGTCCTTCATCTTTCTAGCTACCTGCTCCAAGTTATAACAATTTAACAAGTCATCTACAGACATGCAAACAATTTTATTTTCAGAAAACAATGGAGCTTCTTACCGCAAGTTTTAGTTCAATATCACAACGCTGGGAATGTCGCTCACTATTCTCCTTTTTCACACTTCTAACTTTCCATGTCCATTTCCGAATTTCAGCTTCATCTTCTGTTTGTGGCTCCTCGGGCAGAGGAGCCTATTAAGTTTTTATAAGTAAATACAAAAGAGTTTGAAGGGGAAAAGAGATTTCAACAAAAAGAAATGAGGGAAAGATCAAGGACCAGCACAGGCAATGCTAATTAGAACAGTCACTCAAAAGACAATGGAGCAAAAGAACAGAAAGAATTTCTTTCATTATGAATGAAAAATAAACAAATAAAGAAGGAAAAAAAAACTCTGCTCATTAAATAACTCACATCTTCACGGTCAACCAAGCCAGCAAGATGGCCTCCACTGGCCCATATTCTATCAACTACCAGAAGGACCCTTTTATTTATTCTCCATTTGGTATTTCCAAGAGTATCCAGGGCCTGACTCACCAAAAAAGCATACAAAATTATTGTAACAAACAAAAAAATGAAAACAGGTTTGGGAGCAAGTTTGAAGTCAGTCACAAGTATTCACCATTCGTCAAGTAAATGTATCAATTTTAGTGACATATTTGTCAGTGGAAAATAGATAGAATCAACTTAAGCATTGATTTCAAACCTTACCTTAAAAACCGGCTCTAATTGATTCCTTGAAGCCCTTTTAACTGCATCACGTTGTTGTTTTGATCCATGGATTCGCATAACATAGGAGGGTAAAAACAAGTGTGCACCTTGGTCATACCTGTTGAAATACAGCAAAAGTTAGGAGGAAAGAAACCAGAACAGCACTGATATTAATGTCTAGCCAGCTGTCTTAATGAAGAATTGATTAAGATGGTCTGGTCATTTTATTTTGTAAAGCAGTAAGCTTGACATACAATATGTTACTAAGAACAACTGACATAAACCAACTTCTTTTTAGTAACAATTCTTACATGGATAATATATCACTGGCTTAGAACCAACTGTTCTATTAAACTAGTTTAACTTGAAACATTGTACAAGGATTGGTATAAACAAAAAGAAAAATGTCAAAATATAGAGAATTGAAATCCATACCCTGTCCAGTTTAGAGGAGGCACCAACATTGGCATATAAGGGATGACCATGTGCCTAGCCTGTTCGGATGATAAGAATTAGTATCATCCTAATACCGTAAGGAAGATATAATCTTTAAATATATCCAAAGATATACCAGAGCCAAAACAGTGTAAAAAGGAGCTACTTACAGATTTCTCAAGGCCTTTGCGAACAAGTGGGTCGCACTCAATGACACCATATCTCCTACTACTTTTCCTATCCAAATGTAAGCCAAAAAAATTTTAGATGGTGATATGAATGTGTATGTGAGAGAGAGAGGGGGGGAGGGGAGTCATTAATTAAACAGAGATTTCAATGTCTCACTGTGTATCTTTTGTGATGGTTTTGAGGGTATGCACAAATGCAGGGCGAATATCAGGCGGACCATCTCCTATTTGATCAATTGGAGGTTGTATATAGGCAGTTTCTATCATTAATTGAATCAAGCGGGAGCCAACCTGGGATAGATAAGCATCAGAGGAAATGCAGAGAAAAATGGCACTTCTATGTGACTGCATTTACAGCAAGAAATATCACAAACCTTAACATGTTCTTCCTGACCCCAAGGCCTTGAATCATCATGACCCTTCACAATTCGTCTTACTTGCTGAACTTTCTGTTTTTTAATCAGTGTGGTTACTTTTTTCCTCAGCTTCTCCTGTTCCTTGTTTAGTTTCTCTCCTTCCTCAATAGCAGCATCAGACTCACCTTCAGATATCTTGTCTTCCACATTCTTCCTCTTCTTAGTCTTCTCCAAAAACTTGTGTATTCTACCCTGATCCACATAAGAGATTATTGCGTACAAGCTCTCAATAAAAGCCAAGAAATACAACAGCTATTTGCTTAGTAACAATTACAAATTCATTAATTATGGCTCCAAACAAGCAGCTATTTGCTTTGCTAGGAGAAAAAAGAAGAAATTGCAATTTTCACATTTCTAAACTAAAAACATAATTACATTTTTTATTAAGATATATCACAACAAGAACATAGGAAATTCATGGGGAGATGCTAATCATGAAAGGGCCTACCTCCGTTGGTTGTCAACCATATTTAAGCAGCAAAACAGTAAGAATGCTGAGAAGTATACAGTCTTCCAAAGAATCGTATGCTTTAACATAAGATTGACAGGCAAACTATGTGAAATCAATCATTCATTCAACAAGAGCTTCAAACGCAATGTAAGTCATGTTTTGGACCTCAACTCGTGTATGATCACCAATGATGACTCTTGGTTTTGACTGATCCCTGATTCATAGGGCTTGATTTTTGCTGCTCCTTCATTTCGCTTTTCTAAGAAAATATTTTCTGGTGCATCTACTGTACGATCCTTCCAGAAAAGGGAAACACCCCATCCTTTATCATGTTAGCTTTTTGTTATCACTTGTCAAAGAAAAAAAAAGGATCTTTGAAAGTAGTCTTTGTATTCTGTTGACGATGATTGACTGAAGTTCAACAAATTCCCAAATATATGACATCTGGCACCTTAGAGTTCGACACCACTAAGATTGATTTTCTGCTTTAAATCTAAATATATTTTTATATATAGTTTATGAAAATAAATCTAGATTTATTTAAGCACAAACAAGAAATCAACTTGACAAGTAACAAGAAATTCCAGCATCCTACACAAACTAATCGCATACCATATGAACAAGACAAACAAAACTGTATTGATCATCACAACAACAACAACCAAAAAGCGTCATGCAAGTTTCCCATCAGACTATTACTAAACACCAAAAGAAGTGCTTGATATTTGAAAAATTGAATGAACTAAAATGTGCTATCTAAAAGATATATTAATGTTATGAAGAAACATGAAAAGGTATTAGAATATCAAAATAGAAGCACAGTATCCTACAGTTAGCGGGAAACATTTAAGAAAGCTCCGAAGACACAACTGGAGGTATTGAAGGGATGGGAAAATAGAGGATAAGTTATCTCATGGAATTCAACTAAAGGGCCAAATTACTATATGAACCAAGCAAAGCGAATTCTTCTAATGAGTATCAACCTGACATTCCTACAGCCCTATACCTATGTGTTCTCTTTGCCTTACATTTCCAACTTAAAATAGAAACAGGAAAAAAAAACAGTAGTTTGATCCTAAATATTTAATCAAATCCAACTAAACTTCAAGAACAAAACGCTAAAAACCAAAAATTTAATATTCTGAGTCATTCACCTCGTGCTCAATGGCTTCGCCAACAACGGATGCGGCTTGAACCACCCTGATACTGGCACTCCCCCCATTACCAGTCATCAACAACCCCATCAACTTATGCATAGTAATCACTGCCATCATATCTGCGGGCAAGTCATTAAAATGGGCTCTATGAGATACCCTCAAGTTCCGCTTACACAATTCTTGCTCTGCAACAATTGCATCCCTCAAAGGCTCAAACCAACCAAGAAACAAAGACTTTACATAAGGCAAATTAGGTGCCAGTTTCTGCTCGCACATGTCCTCTAACATCTCCTGATACTCTTGCGCCGCCTGTTCCCACGCTTCCGTCTCCATCTTTATTTGCCTCCTTTTGAGAATTGCATACTTTCCAATCCCCATACCTGCCACCATTTTCTTCTCTTGAGGCCTAAACTGTGGTTCCATTTTCTGGAAATGCTTGTTAACTTGCTCCATTAGTCCTTGAAAATCATCAGACCCGGAAAGGTCTGATTCGTCATTTGAAGGAATCACATCTGCAGCCGCTGCTGTTGCATACCCCTTGAAGAAAAAAGGGGAGAGATCAAAAGGTTTTGTTAAATCACCAAAACTAGAATTGCACAATTTGTCATTTTGAGGAAAAACACCAATCTGACGAGAACATAAGAAAGAAAATGCTGACTTTAGGCATTTTTTGGCATCTGGGGATCTGATATTTTCTATAAAGGTGGAGTCTTTAAAGAAGTTACTAGAATTCGAGGGAAATTTCAGCTGTTTAGAAGGAGAACATCTGGCTAAGGTTCTCCACATGATGTAGAAAACAATAACTATGAACCAATGATTTATTATTATAATCTAAAAGGACAGGACTTTAAATTGGAGTCAAGAAAGGAAATAGCAATGAAAATAATGGAGGGCATAGAAAAAAAATTGAAGAGAAGTGAGGGAGAGTATGAGTTAGAGAGGGGGGGAGACGGAGAGAGAATGATGAAACGGAGATGGTGAAAGAATCAAAATCTTTGTAAATGTGAAATATCGAGAAAGGCGGAGGGGGGGATAATGAGGGAAGCTTTGCTGCCGCCTTTAAACCCTCCTTAAAACCTACAAGGGGAGGTCTTCTTCAATCTCTTAGCACGGATCCATGGGTTTTAAGGCCTGACCCGTTTAGTGACTTACGGAGCCATGGACCTTGCTTAATTTGGGAAAAGCTATGGTAATTTGGTATTTGGGTTCACCCAATTGCTCCGGGCAATCCCCAAAAGAATTCGGTTTGCAAGTTACCTTTATTATTTGCAAGTTTTAAAAAGTAATGTTCTTTTAATTTTCCTGGGGCCTGACTTTAGCTAGCTAGTCAAAACTTTATTTGACCTACATTTATTTAGTAATCGTAAATTAATAATTATTAGAATTCCGGGTTAAAAAAAAATTAATGGGGCAATGGGTGAATTAATCTGGTCAAGTAAAGCAATTTTAAGAGAAAAGGATCACATCTAGTTAATGAAAACAAAAATCCGAGAATTGATAATTACCCGGAATTGCAATTTGTCATGAAATTAAAAGGATTTACCTTTCTCGGAAAAAAAAAAAAAAAAAAACTGTCCTGCTTGGGAGCTTCACTTTTATGCTCGTTTCCTTGATTTGTTTTATTTTTTACGTTTCGGTGCTTCTTTTTATTTCATCTTTAGACTTGTTTTAATGGTCATCCACTGTCACCCAAGTTATTTTAGGAATGACATAAGTTCAACAGATTACGTAGAGTAATTTCAACATAATTTGATTTAATTAATATTAATTAATTACTAAAAAAATTGATATTACTAATAAAAAAAAAATACTCGAGTAAATAAAGATAAATTATAACATTTTTTAAAGTATTATGAAACGCAAAAAACAATTAAAAAAATAATTATTATTTAAGAAAAGTGAACTACTTAGTATTAATTAAAATTGAAAAAAAAATTAATCAAAAGTTAAAGAAAGAGAGTCAAGCAACTGCCGATCAAATTAGAACTCATGATGAGGAGAGCACGCAATTCCACAAGTTCTTTTGACACCATGAAATGATGCAATCCTATAAAGATCCAACCCCGCCGATTCTTTACCCGTCACAAATTTATAAGCACCCCTCTCTCCAGTTCACCCCACCTCTCTCTTTTGCAGGAGTTATTTCCCACGAGAGGCATAATAAAAATGATGCCTAATTCTCTAGTACGTCAAGATAATAATTAATCCTGCCATGGATCACTCTCTGTCCTCACTTCTGATGGTTCAACTACTTGTGGCTCTGAGGTCTCACTGGCATTTGCATCAGATTCCTCAGCATTATCCTCTGCCTCATCTCCATCTGATCTACCCCATCTCCCTCCAAGTGCCACGGCCATCATCTCGTATATTTTACCACCCAGCTCAGCTGGGCTGTCAGGCTGCAGCATCAAGGGAAAGATGTGAATAACAAGAGCCTACTCATATACTAGCGTATGCTGAGCAATTATAAGAATTCAAAAATATCTATTCTCATTCTTACAGTGAATCCACTGGAGATCAATGCAGTATCATATAGGAGGTCAACAGCTCTCTTGGCATCACTGCTATCAGGAGCATTCTTGCAAGCAGCCTGCATATGCAAACAATCTAAGAATCAGAAACTCCGTCTAGAAATAAGCAATTCATCTTAGGTATTTTCATCCATGAAGTTAATGCACAAGGCAATACTTCATCGATATATCAACAAGAAACTGCCATCCATTTACATGGTCAATTGTTGACCCTCCAAGAGGGATTCTTGACATCGTCAAACCCTTTTGATCACATAAGCCTTTAACTAACTAAATAACTGTGCGTGTAGTTAAATCTTGGCAGGTAAATAACTTCAAAGACCCATCGGTTCTTCAAAGCTGTCTCTCATCAGGTTCTCCATTACCTCATCAGTTTGTGATTGTAGTAGTAGTAGTAGAAGAAGAAAAGGAAGAACATCAACAGCAACAATACCATAGCTTCACCATACTAAACAGTGTTGAGAACAACTGTCTTACATTTAAGTCTTTAATGATTGGGTGATCTGGATTGATCTCCAGTATTCTCCTCCCCCTCATGAACTCCAAGCTGGATTGATCTCCAAGAGCTTGTGCTTTCATCAACCTTCAAAAGCACGAAACATTTGAAATAAAAGCAACCGAATAAGCTTGAGCTTCTGTTAGGTGGGGTGGGGTGAGGAGATAAGTGTTGTTAAAGACAATTTCTAACCTTTCCATGTTGGCAGACCAACCAAACTTGCCAGAGACAAGCACACAGGGAGAAGAGCTGAGACGCTTTGAAACTTGGACTTTGGCCACCTTTTCACCCAGTTGCTGCTTAATCCAATCACATAGGAGATTGTATTGTTGTTTAGTTTCCCTCTCTTCGACCTCATCATCACCACCTTGCATCAATAACCTACATTGTTAGCGAGATGGAAACTAGAGCCCCAAGAAGAGAGGAGCCATGCCATGAAAAACCTTTTGAATTGCTTCAATGAATTGTATAATAGATATAGAAATTGCTAGTGCTCACCCAGTTCTAGATCTTCCTTGCTGATATCAACAAATTTCTTCTCTTTGTAGGTTTGCAGGTTCTGGATGGCAACCTCATCAATTGGCTCAATTAAATAAAGGACCTACAAACAATGCATCAAACAAAACCACATCAAACATCCAGGAACATGTAAAGGAATATAAGATGTCTATGCCAACACAGAACCTGAAACAGGTTATAAAGAAAAAGAAAGTGCAACAAAATATAACATGATCATAGTGACAGCTATAAGGAATGGCAAGGTAAGAGGAAAAGGAGAATCATGAACATGAATTTAATTAGGGAAATCATTAAAAATATTTAATCCTACTTCAGCCTGATTTAATATAATCCTTCCTTTTATTTAAGGTTTCAATTATTTCATTCTTGAAGAAGTGTTTGTTGTAGAATTACATTCTTATAAAACAAATCATTAAGGTTGCGTGTCTGTGTCTGTGTTGTATAGGTATTATTTTACTAGAGGTTTTAACAGTTTTATATACCCAACAGCTGCAGCCAGTACACAACACCCACAGCAGCACAACTGTTATTTAAAGCAATCAAATACTTACTTTCTAGGTTGAGCTTACAATTAGATTGGTTACTCTACAAAGAAAAGGATGATTAGCTTATTTTTCATCAGCTGAAAAAATCATGTGTTGCTGCATCACAGCAAAACTTGCCTTCACCATGTGCACTCAAGTGCAGGTATACTTAAATCTGCACCACGCACATACCTCAATGTCTTTTTGAACCAACTTCTCCAAGAAGGGCGCACTCTTAGCACTTTTCAAGCTGTCTGTTGCCAAGTAGTATATAGCCTTCTGGTTTTCTCCCATGTTTTCAATATATTCATCTAAGCTTGTGAGTTCCTCCTCGCTTTTGGAAGTGTAGAACCGCAACAGTGGAGTTATGCGCTTGTGATTACCAGAGTCTTCAACACATCCTAACTTCAGAAACCTGCCAAAGTTCTCCCAGAATTTTTTGTAATCCTGAAAATCAAAAACACAAGTATATGTTATTCATTAGTAAAACACAGGCCAAACAGAGGATAAAATATACATGGACTGCATGCCACTAACCTCTTTGTTTTCACTTTCAGAAAGATCTTGAATCATGTCAAATGTTTTCCTAACTAGCCTTTTTCTCATAATCCTTACAATCCGACTCTCTTGCAGAATCTCTCGAGAAACATTAAGAGGAAGATCATCGGAATCCACCACCCCCCTCACGAAGCTCAAATATCGTGGAAACTGCCAAAAAAAGAGGCAAGGACAACATACTTAGCTTGTTCTTGTATAACATTGCAACTTCATGACAAACTCCCAAAAACAGGGTGTTGACTCGTAAAAGACAATAAAAAAATTTGCATGGAGGATAAAGTACAACATTATACGGATATGAACAAAGATGTTCTCTGATTAAAATTCAAATACAATATCTATGTATGATTAAATATGCGCAAAGAAAATGCAGAAAACAGTAAAAGTTACAACTTCAGTAAATTATTACATCACGTACCAGTTCCCCATCAAAATCATCTGAGATAAATACCCGCTTCACGTATAAACGAATGTTCTTTGTTTTAGGATTTATTACTTCCTCATTGTTAAGAGGCCCCATTCCTGGAATGTATAGAACGCTCCTAAACTCAACCTCTCCCTGCAAAAAAAATTTGAAGTTAATTTCATACACTGAAAAATTGGTAGCCAAGTAAGAAGTATGAATATTATGGTACCTCTGTGGTGAAGTGTGCATATGCAAGTGGATCCAAGAATTCATTAAATGTCTTCTTGTAGAACTCCTGATATTCATCCTTTTCAACTTCCTTCGGATTCCTCATCTAAAACAACAAATAGAAGATAAACATAGAGTACATTATATAAGAAATTGCAAAAACAAAGGTAATACCTACTTAAATACTCACCCAAATCGGTTTTGTCTCATTGGCTAATTCCCAATCCCAATACTTCTCAGTTTTAGTTTTCTTTGTCTTTTTTTTCTCACCCTGCACCGGGAACATGAACCCAGTTAAATGGCATGATTAATTAAATGAAAATCATAGCACCGTCATTAAGATTGTGATGGCATTTACCTCTGGCACCTCTTCTCCTTCTTTTGGTTCTTCCTCCTCTTCCACCTGCCCAAGGTTTCAATTTCGCAGAAACGCTTTAGCTGGTATAGGCTTAAATGTACAAGCAACACTAATAATGGCAAACAATATTCAGCTCAAATTATCACTCACATACAACATTGTGTGATTCAGAAAATATAAGTTCTTACCATGGTTCTAAGAAACCAGGTCAAAGAGCCGATACAGTTTTTTTTTTTTTTTGATAAATAGCCAAAACAGTTTTTTAAAATGGTAAGAGTAATGAATTTCCTTTAAGGATTCCAAGCCATTTAATGTACATGCAAACCAATGTTCCACCCACCCAGATTTTTTCAAATTTCATGTAAATTTGACAATAAGCAGGAAGTAAGAGAGGGAAGCATTCTGACCTCAACAGTCCTCGATTTTTCTACCCATGTATAGATAGGGAAAGCAACAAACTGAGAGTAATTCTTCACCAACCCCTGAATTCTGACCGGATCTGAGAATTCATACTTGTCATCTTCCTGCAATAGGACAATAATTTGTAAGCCTGCTTTTGATCACAACTACTGAAGTTGGACAAAGAGACGCATGAACCCTACCCCCAAATCCCACACACGGAACAGGCCAGAAAAGAGAGAAAAAATTTCAGCTTTGTTTTTGAACCATAAGCAAATAATACCGGCTTTCAATAATAAGGTTAAATGCATGTTTTTCATCTAATTTGTGAATAATATCCAAAGAGCATGTGTACCCTTAAATAAAGTGTGATTTGAGTTCCACGGCGGAGGAGCTTTTCAGGGTCAGTTTCTTCCTTGATGACATAAGTGCTACTGTCAGCTTCTGATTCCCAAACATGTTGCTTATCTGACTTTGGGCTCTTTGTAGACACAACGACCTGATTGCGAATAATATAGATAATCAAGTTTAATCAGGAACTTGCTACAGAAATGGCAGTCACAAAAACTTGAAATAATAGCAAACAGTGCAATATATACAAAAAAGTTCGTAGAAAATACACTGCACCTTCTCAGCTACAAGGAAAGCAGAATAGAAACCAACACCAAATTGGCCAATCAAACCATTGTCTGCCCCAGCATCTTTGTTTTCCTGTAGATAACAGGGCAGGGAACTTAATTACAAGTCCAGCAGAATCCAAACATGGTAGGCGATTTGATGTTATCTAAAGAAGAAAACAGACACCTTAAGAGCCTTTAGAAATTTTGATGTGCCACTCTGAGCAATAGTTCCAAGGCAGTCAACAAGCTCCTCTTTTGTCATCCCAATGCCAGTATCTCTACAGATTCAGAAAAATCAGATCAAATTGCCTCCCAGCAAGCTTATATACAAGAAGGAAGTTAAATTAAAAGAAGTCTTTGCATACGTTATGGTAATGGTGCCATTGTCTGGATCAGGTCTGATGCGTATCTCGAGGTCACCAGCATCCCCAAGCAATGAGGGCTCGGTCACACTTAAGAATCTCAGCTTATCTAAAGCATCACTTGCATTGCTGCATCACAGTAATAGATTCAAGTTACCATGTCTACTAAAATGGGAAGCACTACGAGAACGACATGATATCAACAGAAATGAAAACAATGACTCGTTTCTTCGTTGGTAAATGGGCAGAAAAGGCATAAAAGCCTTTCCAGATAGGCAGCTTTTTCATTTTTCCCCTTAACACAAAAAATTCCAATGTCCGACTAACAGACTAGATAGAAAATTAGCAAACTCGTAAAGCCTGGTGTTAACAAAGATTAAAATGCTCGCTAAATACCAATAGAGGCAATGCTCACCTCACGAGCTCTCTAAGGAAAACTTCCTTGTGGCTGTACAGACTGTGAACTATCAAATCCAAGAGCCGACTGACCTGAAAGGATCGAGATTCCCAGCTTTCAGTGCCTTGTAGACAAAAATTTTAACTCCAAACTAAGTAGCATGTAAAAACCATTTGTAACAACAATAAAAACCAACAAGGCATCCATCTTTGGTAAAGCTTTCATAATCACACTATTCGGGACTCCATAAACAGCTAAGAAATTGCACAAACATCAATAATTGTCCAATAAAAAAGAAGTGTTTTTCACTTGGTCAAACTGAAATCAAACAAAACAAAAATACAACACAAGAAAAACCTATACCCAATTCGGAAAACCTAAAAGACCCCAACTTCCACAAAATAATAAAGAGACCCACCTCAGCTTGATACTCAAACTTCTCGCCAGAAGTATCAGTAGCTTCCTTCTCTGCCACAGCAGCCTCGCACCGAACAGAAATCCGGTCATTTCTCTTCTCAAGTTTCCATTTTAATCCAGAACAGGAAAATTCCTTTTTGAGACCGTTATTTTGTGGCAAAAAAACACTTCTCAGATTTAAGACTTTGTTATTTGGATGTCTAATAGAGGAGGGGAGGGAGATTAAAGAGGCAGAAGTAGCTAAGCTTCTGCTTAACACTGGAGCCATGAAAGAAAGAGGGGGAAAGAGAGAGTGGGACAATGTTTTTGCCGGCCTTCCTCTTACAGCTATCTATTTCAGTGCAAAGGAGGGGAGAGCGTTGCAAAGAAGAGAAAAAACCCTTGAGGGGTTTAATGAGAAGAAGAGAGGGTTCTAGAATTTTATTCTAGACAAAAACCACTGTACTCTTTCAGGGATTTTCACTTGGAGTTTTGTGTTTGTAAATTGTAAGGCTTAGATGCTGCCATCTCAGCATCCACAATATCCTCCTAATTTTTATTTTTCTTTTTCTTTTTCTTTTTTTGATAATACTAGCCGAATGCTGGTATTATCAATTTGGGCCCAGCATTCGATCTGGGTTTAGAAGCTAATTTGAGCGTGCTTATCACGGCAGATGGAGGCCGATGCCGGCCAGAAAAATCAGGGCAGCGACCGATGGATGAAAGGCCCAGACAAGATTATTATCATAGAAGGAGAGAGTCTGGAATAATTTATATGAGTTTAGTAATTAAATTTGATTAAAACAACAAAACCGACCCGTCAAATTTATATACAATGATCATCGGCATCTGCTGTTCTCTTCTCTGTGTTGTACAGCAAGTGAGGGCTGGTGCAGTAGCAGTAGAGCTTCTCTTTATGATTCGATGGTTAATGGTATTTTCAAATCATTTTAAGTGTTGATTGATATTAAATTTTCCTATCAAGTGGGTTGATCTTGATGTTCAAGATCAGGAAATAAATAGAGGGGAGAGCAGTGGAGTAGCAGCCTCGAGTCTCGTTGTCGAGGAACAAAGATCAATAAACTCTGCCAAGTTTTTCACCTGGAAACACCGTTGATTTATTTTAATTTATTATTGCAAGGATCTAACAGGTAACTCTCCAGGAAAACCAGGTGCACTCGGTTACTTGGAAGAAGCATTGTCATTTGACTCGTTTCTATTCCTTTTTATAATTTTTCAAGTAAAAGGAATCGATATTATATTAAATGCATATCCATGCATCCTGTTATTTGGAATAACAATTTCACCTGAACCCTATGCATACCAACCTGGATAAATATAAATTTTTAAAACTTGATTGGGTGATGGTAAAATTCAAAGGTAAAAACTCGGATGAGTATGGATTAATATCTATCCTAACCTGACCCCTGCCTAAAACACTCAATCTAATATAAATAAATAATCTTAAATTTTTTTAAAAAAATTATCATAAAAATAATCCAAAAAATTCTTCTACATAAATCATCATTATTGGCTTGAAATGTCATGTCCAAGCCCAATAGGTTTGGATTCAAGTAACACTCTGGATCCACTTCACTTTTATCTCTAATGGATTTCAGCTCAACACTCCTTAGATAATTTTTCTTGAACCCCGTATAAATCTCTATGTATTTTAGAGTAAATACATATTATTTTAAGTAGAATATAACTTATAATATCACAAGAGTAGAATTACATTCTAAGTCATCTTCTTTACAAACAAAAACTAAGATTTATAAGTTATAAATAAACTCTGAGACCTTTTAAATAAAAATTCATAATTTCTTCAAAAATAAAGATTCATAATTTCTTCATTCTTAATATTTTTAACAAATATATTTTTTAAGTCTATCTCTTTAAAATATCATTGTATTTTCTTTTTCTATCATGTTATTGACTTTACCATTGGAGAATCTCCTATCTATAAAAAAACCTTTTATATATATCAATTACGGTCACCTAGTTTACTAGGTACCACATGTTATTATTTCAGTTATCAATTAATTACTTTATTAGACATCATTTATTACTATTTATTAACTCTCTGAATTTTCTATTTCAAGTCACCAGATATATTAACCAGATATATTAACTATAGAAAATGAATCAAACTATATGAATTAAAAATTTAATTAATTATCCAACATTAGCTTTATTCCTAAAGATCTTGGAATTGGATTTTGAGATTCATTCCTAAAGATCTTGGATTTGGATTTTGAGATTCATTACTAGACTAGACTAATTATGTATTAAATAGTTGGGTTTTAAACAGGTTAATTAGACAACTGGTGCAACTTGGGTTTTTTCACTATACAAATTAGGTATTTTTATTTATAATTTTCTACGTTGAAGATCGGCTCAAGCTCCAGGTTGATTCGATTTAAGATTGACCCACCTTTCCGGGTGTTAAAACAATGACAACGGTGGGTTGAACGTTGTGTGAATATAAGCTGTAATTAAAATTACCTTATTTTATTGCCGATTACCATTTCTCATGGCTTTTCTTCCTGTTTCTCATTTACTGTTTTAATTCGGTGACGTGGATAAATGCTGTACCTTTTGTTGCCATTAGGATATCAGTTTCACGCTGATTATAAATCCCGACAGTGAGCTGATTCAATTGTTAATTTCTGCATTGGATTTGATATGTTAACATAATGTCTAATAATCATTCTCTCTATAAACAAATCAAAAGCATGGGAAATACGCGCATCACTGAACTTATAGATGAAATCAAAAGTAAATATGGATTTGGTAAGCAGCAATGTTTTCTTGAGTCACTGTGTGCTCTCTGAGCTCCTCTTAATATGATTTGCAAATAAGAGGTGGGTGCTCTAACATGGTTTTGGTTGCAGTGCACATGACAAAACCACTAGTAATTACAAAAGACATGATTTTGCGAGAACAAAAAAAAAAAAAGCTTGATTTTATGGGCCCACATGTTTAACTCTACTAAATATATTTATGAAATTATTTCACTGAATAGGCACAGCACTTGTAGTCATTTCAGCTACAAGAATTCACAAAAAAGATCGACAGGAAAAAGCAAACAGCAAATTGGACGAGGAAGGTTATGAAAATAAGGATAATAAAATCAATAAGAACCAACCAGCAATCACCAGACTAAAAAGCTGTAAGGGAGAGTTGATGATTGCTGGCTGACCATACTCCCCTTGCTTAGATGCTATTTTGAAAGCGCAAACAGCTGCAGCAAAGGAATTTCTCTCTTTTGCTGAAGTGATCCAGGACTATTTAGGAGCAACATGATTTGATTTATCAAGCTGGAGCTTTCTCAAAGACTTCAGAACCCACAAGGTAACTGTAATAGATAGAAGAATAGAAGATCCGTGATCAATGGACGTATGTGTACTAGAAACAGTAAATTAAATCAACCAGACAAGGAATTGGTAAAGGATGCAACGGCTCATATAGGATTACTGACCTTAACCCGATCGATCAGGCCTCAGCAGCTGTCTGCTTCAGACAATCAACATTGCACAATCCAACAGACCTCACCATGTCTCCCAACCTGCCATAACCAATTCCAATTACCAACATCACCATATATTCCTCAACATAGACCTACAAAGAACACAAAACAAAACAAATTAAGCCTTTAGTTGTATGGACCGGTCGAAGCTGTTCCTAGCTTTCTCTGGCTGATCCGTGCTATTTCTTGCTTTGCCCATGCGATCAATGCTCTTCCGTGCCCTTTCTCTTCTGTCAGTGCTGGCTCTTGCTTTCTCTCTACTGTCTGTGCTTAGCCTGGATTTTTCTCTGTGTCCAATGCTAGGCCTTGCCTTCTCTTTATGATCTGTGCTTGGCCTTGGCTTCTCTGCATTGTGTTCTGCAGTATTCAAGGGTTGTTCAGGTTGATCAGCACTTTGGGCTGATACATTTCTAAGACACGGCTGCAATTTTTCGATGGCACATATGAACTTCTTGAGATGCTTCAAGTATTCTGGGTAGAGTTCCAGATTGCAGTGGTTCCCTCCTTTAAGCCACAATGGCTCGTACTTCTCTTTGCAAAGCTCCCAGAGCTGCTTCCCGTGAGAGAAATTCACAACTTCGTCTTCTGTTCCCTGCAAGAACCAGTAGGGAAATTACATTTCATCACACAATTTTTCGCATCTTCTGTTTCTTAAATTTGATCAGTTTCAAGTATTGCAAAAAGTTTTCATGAAAATAATGTAGGATTTCGAGTTCTCCGAAGCAACTGGTTCATATTCCATATACATTCTGCGCCATTTTGAGCCATTCCTTAAGAATAGTGGTTATTCATAGTCATAGCTCAGGCCTAATGAACTGAAATCATATTATTTATTAAAGAGTTTGACTACAGGAAAATACTGCATAATGGACTCCTCCGCATCGTGATGACAATAAAGAACATCAATGTGTTTTTGCAAGAACACAACTCATATCGTGAAATTCTGTTTCTCAGTGGTGTACGAGAAAGCTCAGATCCTTATTTATAAAGAAAGAGGAAAGTTCTGCTGTGTCTGAAGTTTGAATAACATTATTTGGAAGCAAAGGTCTACAATAAGGCTAAAATATTGCATCGAAATTTGCAGAACATGCCAGACTGAATTCGGCTTCAGCAGATAAACAAGAGGAAACGGTACTCACATGAATTACAAGAACCGGGCAATTGACTAGCGGGATTTTATCAATATTCTGCAAGGAAAAATAAAGGATTACCCTGAAAGGACGTATCAAATCTAACACAGGAAAATTACATGCGAAAATGTGAGAGACAAACCTTGTAAATGTCGAACCAGAATGTTTTCTTGATAGGATGCATGACTCGAAGGCCAGACAGGATAGGGCTGTGAAGAATAACAGCCCTTAATTCAGGCAAACGGGTAGCCAATTCAAGAGCAGGTCCACTCCCTAACGACTGGCCATACAATATAATGTCTTCCTCCTTCACTCCATATGTCTCTTCAAGGCATTTAAATGCAGCCTCTATATCAGCATACGTGTCTTGCTCACTTGGCTAATTGGCATCAATGCATTGCACAAAATCAGCCGTCATTTCACTTACTATAATTCACAGAGAAAACAACACGCTATTCTGAAACAGAGTTTTCTAGAAGACTTGTAATTACTAGTGGAAATGTCAACCTGTGATAAATTGAGTACGTTCTCTACCCAAGAACTTTTAACTTGGTAGTTCACAAAAATGATAATGGTTCAAAGTGTAATCTCTTGTTTCAGCACCTGGTTTAAGCAGGCTTGGTCATTTGGTGAGTCTAGAATGCCGGCGTCAGTAGAATATCAAAGTTGTTGGACCATTAAATTTGAATAAAGTGATGAAAAAATTCACTTAGATTAGTTCAAGGGACTAACCCACATATGCATTTTAACTCTGTCGGCTTGGTAGAAACCCAGGACATTGTAGTAAACCCCGGACACTACTCGCTTCTTTTCTACCATAATATAAGTACTTTCTCAGTGTATCATGTATATTGCGAGGTAATTAGAAGTTCACCCTAACAACCCCCTCCGCCTCCTAATTCTGAGGTTAATTAGGCCGGCCTGCCAAATTTGCTCGAGCCCGTGTAGAACAAGGCAAACATGAGAAAAGAGTCTTGTCATGAAGCATAGAAAGTCACATTTCGATTCTCTATGCTTCGACTTTTAACAATTTTCTCTCAACATTTTCATGAAAGTATGAGACCTGCTATTAATTCCATGCCCAAGTGAGCTTGACTGGTTTGGATTTTAGTTTGATCACTAACTTTCTGAACGATTATTTTAAAGTCAGGTGGAAACAGACAGAATTTTGTACCTTTCCAGAAGACTGTCCATAGCCAGAATAATCATACCTGCATAGCACCAAAGAACAAAATGCCATAGATCATCATGCTATAAAATCCAAAACACACAAAAAAAAATACTAGTAGCAAGAAACTAAAAATTGTTGATACGCATCGATTAAAATGATCAAGCTGACCCACCCCATAAGATTAACATTGAGATGCAAGCTAAGCTCAGTGAAAATATGATACATCTGGCCAATATCAGCAGCATTGCCATGAGAATACAACACTGTCAATGAAGCTGATGGATTCTTCGCATACATGGCAACAATCTCATTGCCTTTCTTGGTACACAATCTCAAAACATCTACGTTGTCCCTCTGGTGGAGTGTATCTGATGAGAGCCTAAGTTTTCCGGTTTCTTCATCCACTAATATGGTGTAAGATGGTGGATTTGGTGGAAAGAAAGCAAATTTTGCTGCCATGGATGATGTTGCTACCCCCATCTGGTTAAAAAGAATACTGATGGAGAGCCTGGAGGTGATTAACTTTTTGGGGGTGTGAAAGGCTATCTGAAGTGCATGGTAAAGTTTAAGTGTGTGAATTTATTTAGTTCTTTGGTTCTAGATAAAAATGGATGGAGATATGGTCTTTGTGAGAGCAAACATGGAAAGAACAAAATTAGAGGAAAGGATTTTTATAGGTTATTGATGAAGAGTAATTCCAGGCTGTCTGGAATTGGATGATAAGTTTGAATTCATTTCCAAAAACATATTTGATGATAGGAGCCAAAAAGGGCAATGCTAGAGGCCCTGCTTTCTCTTCAGACTAGACTATGTGTCTCTCGGTTAGCATTATTTTTTGCCATACCTAAAATCCATTAGAATAATTATACTTCTTTGTTGGAAGCCGGTATCTTGATGATGATGCTTGCTTTGATGTATAATGGACAAAAAACTCGAGAGAGAACAAAAAAAAAAAGGATTTAATGCTAGAAATAAAGCGGATGAATGATGAATGGGTGGGTGGGACTAAGGACTCCCAGAAAAAAAAAAAAAAAAAAAAGGATTTAATGCTAGAAATAAAGCGGATGAATGATGAATGGGTGGGTGGGACTAAGGACTCCCAGAAAAAAAATAAAAAAAAAAACTCAAAGTAAATGGAATGGGTGGGACTAGTTTAGAAGGGAATAGGGAACACTTCATGATTACATATAAGTACATATAGTTTTTTGACTTTGAAATTGTGGCTCTTCCTAATTGCTTTCCATTGCCTAAAGCTCGCAATGAGTAGAAATTGCTATTTCATAATCATCTCTGTTTCGTTTCTCCATTAAAAAAACTATAATAATAATTGCGTGTGCCCAGTATTTCTTCACTCCTAAATTATAAGATTTTCAGTTTCTTTCATCATTAAATGTCTTCTATTTATGTTTACCTTGTAAGATTTCCAGCACTCATCATTTTGCTCGTGACTTGATTTTTTTTTTCTTTTATAAAGAGATAAACCCACAAATAAATTGATCGTACATGCACATGATAGAGAAAAAAATTGCATGTCTAGAAGAGTTTTCATCTTCTCAATGTCAAGACTAGAACTTAGAACCCTATCAATGGTGGAAATTCAAATATAAAAATTCAAACTTTATAAGCAGGAAAATAAAACTCCAAAATGAAAATCGATTCCACTAACTCGAAGCACGGAGGACTAATAAACGCCAAGAGACCTCATTCAAAAATTTTGAGGACGAGGGAGCCTTTTCTTTCCTTCTTTCTTTCTTTTTGGTCGAGGGAGCCTCTAGCTTTTACTTTGATCAAATGCTTGTTAGTCGTTTGAACTTTGAGTTCCACGCCTCCTTGCAAGTTGGTCCTCGTGGATGCTGCTAGTGCTTACATGGAGCCTCTGCATGCAGCTGTGACGAACTTGAAATCAATCAAGGCCATCAAGAAGGGCCAGGGCATGCCGCAAGCCACCTAGTCTTTGTTCTTGGGCACCTCGGCCCACAATCTAAACAAGCCTCAACATGGAAACTCAAGCCCATCTCGAGGAGCTCATGAATGGAGTCCAGCATCCCCATTCTTGGGACTCGTTTGGACATTATTATTATTAATTATTTAATATTATTTAATGATAATAATTAGTTTAATATTATCAAACTAACCTATATGGACATTATTAAAAATTCAATATATTGAAAAGGAACATAAACATATTACATTGCAGATGCTCTGTGTGATTTGAAAAAAATAAATCCTTTAGAATTGTAATATCAATCTTTATAATAATAATTATTCGTTTTTTAACCCCAGTTGCCTTTTTTATTCCTGGCACTGCTTTTGTTGTCCTTTTTCTAATAAAAAAAAAACAGTGAATACACTTCCCTATTTGCAATAAGTTCCATACTTTCAATTTTGTATTTTTATTCTTCAGAATTGTTTATATTTTTGTTTTTTTTCATTAAAAGAGCAGAAGATATGTATCGAAGTCAGATATTTTGACAATTTGTGCTTTTGAATATTAAAAATAATATATTTTGTGGGACACACCGTTGAATAACCAGCACTCCAGCCAGCCATTACTAAATATATATATGGTAACAAATATTTTACCCAGGTAGCTAGAGACATGTATAGTCTTTCTGCATGGAGCTAGAGAAGCACCAAGAGGGGTTGTCCTGTGGCAGCCATAGCATGGCCGTGGCTAAAGGATACGTAGCACAAGTTTCCATAGTTGCAGGGTGGTAGTTTGGCCCTTGGTGAAATTCATAGTCCCACAGTCCTCAATGGAAGAGAGCCCACCCACAGAATTTCTAAACAAATTGAAGTTGGGAGGAACGCCTTCTGTCTTCTAATTCCTATGCTCTAAACCCCAATATTGCAGCTTTTCATGCTTTATCTTAATTAATTAGCCATGTTGTTTTAGTAAATCCATGGTGTGATCACCTCCCGGCCCCTTGATTTTCTATTTGGTTTGTGATTAAGCTGTGGTTAGTCGACTGGACTTGATTGGATAGCACTGCAATATATTCTCAGCGGGATGGAAATCAAGTCAGGCAAAATCTAGCATTTATTCTATTCTATTTTCTCCCAAAATATCAGAGCACAAACTAAGTTGTCAGTCACTGTCTTACCCAGTTATATATGCCAAACACACCACCTTAAACTCAGAAAGAAACCATGGTACCTTGCTTGTTGCCAAATATTCTAACAGATGAATCATGAATTTCGCATGTCCATAGCCAATCTGAAGCTATGGCTGGTCTCGCGCCATCGTTAATGAGTCCACACTTGTTACACACGTAGCTAGCACAGTAGAATAGAAAGAGCTAGAATTGATCTGAATCCATTTTCCATTATATAGGGAACAGTAATTATATAGATAAAATAAACATAGAAAGCCTGGCATTAGACTTTATAAATCTCGTAAATAAGAAAAACCATCCTCGTTGATTGGATGGCGGCAGACAGGCGCAAAACACAGTTAGTTTCCTTTCAACGTTGTCACATTCTTCACCTCCCACCTCCATCAAAACTGTTAGTGGCTCTGTATTGGTTCCAACGCCAATCGTCAAGAGTTGATTATAGCCCACTCCTCCTTGTTTGTGGTATTTGATTAATAATTAGTCACTATAGTATAAAATCAAATAAGCCCTAAGCCAATGCGACCATCCTTAAATTACCAGTTTTTCCTTTTCTTTTCAAAAACACATTCTTTCTTAATTAATGAAAACACTAACTTGTGTTTTGGCAATACGTTTGGACCAGGACGTTTGAAAGTACTTTTCTAAGACATGTTCAAAAAAATTATATTTATACTTTTTTCAGATGTTTCTATTTACTCTATTATCAAATATGCACAGATCAGTTATAAATGAGTTTAGGAGTTTTATTAATTAATCAAATTACAGCTTATAATTAAACCCTGTCGCCTGCGAAACCTTTCATGACATCCCAATGCACAAAAAGTTGAATCATATTGTGATTGAAAAAGTGCTTTGAGATTCTCGTTTTCGTTGGTCCAATTGACACATGTGGTAACCCGAGGGTTCATGCAATAATTTAATGTATTATAAGGTGGTGTACAAATTCTGAAATAACAGTAACTAATTAACAATTGAACATGGGGAAACGAATGTTGGGACCATTGCGTTAGCTATCTCACTAGGGTATATAGCAGCATTAAAGCGACATTTGACTCGTGTTAATTTGAGCCTCTATAAATCTCAGTTTTGTGCTTTCCTTCATTTCTCTTCTGCTGTTTTGAATGCAAAAACAGATATACATACTCAATGAAAATGGCTGCTTCGCCTATGAAGTTCACATGCTTGCTGCTCTTACTGCTGTTTACAAGTGCATGGCTCAACAGTGCACATGCCCATCCAAGTATATTGCCTTCCCTTTACTGTGTTGTATTTTACTTTTATCTGGGGTTCTTGACGTTATTCGATTTTGTATACTAACATTTTTCATTTGAACCTTGAAATGGGAAATTAGCAGCTGTGGAAGTTGAAACTTTTTCAAGTGAAAGGGTAAAGAATTCGTGCCAACATAGCAATAATCAACTGTTTGCCCAATACCGGTTGATATCCTTGTTGTCGGTCCATTTCTGAAGTGCTTCATGTTAATTGCCTGCAGATAGTAGTGGATGGCGATGGAATGGTCACGACCAGCATTAAAAAGATAGGAGGAAGAAAAGTGGTTCGAGCCCACAACATCAAAAGGCCAGACATTAAGGGCAATGTAGCGCATGGAGGGACCTCAAGGATTTCGAGTGCAAATGATCAAGTGGTTGGAAAATATGGCTACGAAAGAGAGGTTATGGATATAGGAAATAAGAGAAACGGGGGTCGATTTCCTGAAGGGGTTAAGAAGTCAGGTTTTGTAGCTTTTAATGCTGATTACCATGAACCTAGGCACCATCCACCTAAAAATAATTGAGGGTGATTTTAAAAAGTAGAACATCATTCTTAAGACAGTTCCTAATCTAGACTCTTGTTTTCCTATATATTGTCTGTTTTATCCGTTTGTTTTTCAACATTAACTTCTTCTCTTTTCCTTTTTGGTTCGTTTGAGAAGTGACAGTGATATGATCAACACTAGTTAGCACTGCTAAGCATTTGACTCTGTTAAATAAAGGCAACTAACCTTTCGATCAGTTTTAAGTTTTTTTTTTTTTTTTCCTCTCATGCCAGTACTCTGGTTCTGCTATCAATCATGCGTAGCTTATTAGTGCTTCATCCTTTGTTTTGATTCGATGACTAACTGCTAGTTAATTGCTTGATCAGCTTTCTCATTCCACCAGAAATCAATTAGGTCACAGACATGTAGCCTCTTGTGACTTTCTATGGCTCACCGATAATTTCATGTGCGTCGCTGCCTTCAATTAGTCCAGTCAAATAATTTGCGCGTTTCTTTCGCGTATAGGATTCTACCATAGTCTATAGATTTTCATATTGACACACGCAATTTTTATTGATCAATAGAGTGAATGTCGCCGAGAGTTCAAGATTACGTGATTGGCTTGGCCAAATAATCTAAATCCAGCTGGTAAAATTAGGGAAGTAATCCCTTCGCTCTCGACGGGCTATGGATTCTATCGATTTGTAAGAGTCAGCGAGTGCCGAGTATCTATTCTCTCGGGCCTCAGCACTTTGCTGGATATTGTAACCGGAAAAGAAAAGAAAAACTCGATTGTGTTTCTGGTGGTGGGTCGATTCAAGTTGTTTGTCGAGGTTTGGGCTCCTGCGGACGCCATTCTTCCAGTTTTCGGCCTCCGCTTTTTTCTTCAACGTTTAGCACTTTTGTCCGAGAAATCAAATCCAAGCAGAGATTGCTAAACACATCTCAATACAAGATTTTTGCTTTGTGATCCAGTAGGAAGGAAAGCAAAGCTATTTGCTGTCTGATGCTACAAGGTCGTCAGCAAAACACTGAAGGGCTGAGTTCACTTGACTGAATTCCCTATCAAATTAAAGCATTGAAAACTAAGAAAGAGAAAATGTTCTAAATGGAGCTATTATTCAACAACAACCTATGAAAAAGACTCCCTGTCTGCACCAGATTAATATGGTAAAGAGTGATGTAACTAGGAAGAAATGGGATGGGATGGGATCTCTCTGTCTGTACAGACAACAGGTATGCTTCACGGTTCAGAACTCAAGGCAGAAGAGTACAAGTTAAGAATAATTTGGACCCATCACGCTTGCACTGAGACAAACACTACAACTAAAAGCAAATTTAAATGATAACTACATCTGCTGGACGTTACCAATAACCCTATAACTGAAATTAGGAATGATAGTGGAAGGAATCATGAACAGTACAAGGGCTTGATTTGCAAGGCATGTGGTTTATTTGAGAAAATTGATGTCATCATCCTGGGAAAAACAATGGCTAAACCATGTAAACTTAAGAGTCAATAATTCCTGTCATGTGTAGGGCCTGCGTCACGTACTGATGGCTCGTCATATTTAGCAAATTGGACCAGGAAAAGTAAAAAAACTATTGTTAACTTACATGTCCACTTGATCTTAGGAACACCCGTCCTGATGTAAATACTGGTACTAGGATTATTTTAATTAGAAAGAAAGAAAAAAAAAAAGCATTTTCATTGGAGAACTAAATATATCGAACGCAAAACACAGACAGATTGGTTAGGTAAACCATACGAAACTATAAAGAAGCAGTCAATCCTCTTTGCTAAACTATTTCTCGAGCAATCTATTAGAATATTGGCTACGACTCCTCCAAAGCATCGCAACTTTTATTTCCTATTTTATCAATTACATCAAGAAATTCACAAGCACTTTCTTGAGATTAAATATTGCAAAGATGAATATAACTAAACAAAATAAATTCAAAAAAACCCTCAAAATAAATCCAAATTTTTTTCTTAAACTAGACCGACAAGAATACTTTTTAGATCCAAATTTAATATCCCGCATTCAAAATATAGCAGGAGATCTAAGATGATATCTTACCAGATATTACTTGCAATCATTTCAAGATACTTTGATTATTGAAAAAATAAAATTATTTAAACTAAAAACTCAACCAAATTATCCAACGCATCAATTTTATTATTAATTATATCCTGTAACTCATCATGAACCACAGCCAAGTTTATTTTACTTAAATTCCAAGAAGCATAGAGCAATCACGTTTCACCAACTTAGGCACTTCACCTATAAAGCTCCCCGTGTTTTGTAACTCCATACCTTCTATAGATAACTCAACCAAACCTTTCATATCTACCCCAATTTAAGACAGCAACTTTCTCATCTTCTCCAGGCATGTCTAAAGCAAATGAAAGGAGACAGATTCTGGAGAAGAACAGCATTTTCATCAAAGAAAAAGAGAAGCCGCTAAGTAGTCAAGGGCTCTTCACTAAACACCTTAAGAGAGTTTATCCAATTGGGCTACACAGAAGCTCTTCATCACTATCCCTATCATCTGTGTCGTTATCTTTGTCACAGAACTCAAATGATTCTTCTCTTACAGATTGTTCAGCGACTCCATTGGAACAGAAGATATCCTTGGCGCTTCGCCTAATTTCACCATCGGAAAGAAGAGGAGTCCCAGTGGCTAGAAACTTCCAAACACGGCAGCAGCAGCAGCAGCAAAAGCAAGATCAGGGGTCTAATGATGGGGAGTTGAAGAGGTGCAACTGGATTACACAGAACAGTGGTATAGTATAATGTACCGTTACATTAAAGTTTACGAAATCACTGTCTTATTTTGTCATACATGTAAAAATATTCTGACAAAGAACAGATTGGCTAATTTAACCGAGATAAATAATTCTTATTTTTCCAAAAACTAAATATATGCGTTCGGTAGTAGTTAATTTTTAGTGCATAACACGAGGCATCATTTTTCAAGAATTTTGACAAATGACAATGCTGCAGTAGCGGGTATGATGTAAAATCCGATCCACCTGAAAGCGACTGCAAGAAAGGGCAAACCTCAAAAATGCCCCCCCGGTATTTGTTTAGTATTGAAATTAACCTCCAACAAATTTTTGTATCAATTTTGTCCCTAGACTCTTTTGGTTTCTCAATTCGTGCCCTTCTATTGGAATTATTTAGCCAAAAGAAAAAAAATGTAAAATTGGGATGGAGTCAAAAATCAAATATTCATGGACAGATTTGATTGGGAATTTCTGAAAATTGATATAAAAAAAAACGCTGAGAGCAAAATTGAGACTACTTCTATAATAGGGGGCATTTTCAAGGTTTGCCTTTAAATAAATCAAGGACAAACTAAAAGAAGCTCGTGAAGCGTCTGTCCATATGTAGTGGTTGAGAGTAACAACATGGGTTTATAGGAATACCAAACTTCATGCAAGTCTAAAAATGATCCTATTTTTGGAGACTTTAAATAACTCTATTCTGTCGGTCCAATCCTTACGTAAAATTAATCAAAACCATGACATTTCTCTACCAAACTGTGCATTATCTTAGATTATATATGCATGTATCAATAATGCATGTACGTATGCCAATAATGATTGCTAATCCACAACAGGCTCCCACATCATACCCGCTACATTAATTTATTTTAGTATCTATTTAGAGCGTATAGTCTAACATAGATAATTAAGAGAGAATAAGTTTTAATGATATGTATGTATATAGGCATTGATTCTGAGGTTTGGTGCAGATAAAGTTTATGTAGCATTTCATGATGAATTCTGGGGAGTTCCGGTATACGACGATATGTAAGTGATTAATCTAGTACTCTACCGGACTATTCATTGAGTATTATGCCATTTTAATTAGTTCAAGTGGTGATTAATTTAATGAACAGACAATTGTTCGAGCTGCTTGCGTTGTCTGGTATGTTGATGGACTATAATTGGACAGAGATCTTGAAAAGAAAGGAACTGTTCAGGTAAGGTCGAAGGGCCCCCCGCCACCCTCATCGTCTATTTATCAGAAAACAAAAGTCTTTTTTTTTTTTTTCATCGTGTATTTATCAGAAAACAAAAGTTTTTTTTTAAGACCATCCTAGTTAATTACTGCTTCTTATATGGTTTCCAATTGTATATATAGCCTTCTGATTTCATTTGTTTTGATACATATATATGTGCCTAAAAGCTTGTTGTTTTGTTAAAACACAGAGAAGCTTTTAACGGCTTCAATCCAAATATTGTTGCGAAAAAGGGAGAGAAAGAAATCATGGAGATAGCCTCCAATAAGGCGATCATGTTGGCTGAGAGCAGGGTGAGGTGCATAGTAGACAATGCCAGATGCTTACTGAAGGCAAGTCTAAAAAACTTATGTTCATGCAGTATTAGTAAAGGCTTCATTGGCATGCCAGTGAGTTGCTAACTTAAGATTCTGGTCTTCTGACTTAAAATACAGATTGCAAGGGAGTTTGGATCTTTTAGTAACTACATGTGGGGTAATGTAAATTTCAAACCAACAATCAACAGATATAAGTATCCAAGAAATGTTCAACTAAGGTCTCCGAAAGCAGAAGCCATTAGCAAGGATCTACTGAAGCGTGGATTTCGATTCGTCGGACCAGTGATTGTGTACTCATTCATGCAAGCAGCAGGGCTGACAATTGATCATCTTGTAGATTGTTATAGGTATGGTGAATGTGTAAGCCTTGCAGAAAGACCACGCAGGCATATCTAATGTTCATAGTAATTCCACTTGTCCTTGAACATTAAGCTCTCAGATTATTTAATGGCCTTCTCTGTTAGCATAGCTCTTGACCGTATAGCTTTGTTTTGGACATTGGCAAGTGATTTGTTTTGTTATTTGCCGGTGACTTTCATGGATGAATAAGACTAAAATACTTAAAATCATTTTCTCAGTGGACTCGGACTGCAAGTTACACATTAACAACGAAATGTTAGATGAGACAACTCTGGTTGTCGCAATAACGGTTTGGTAACCACGGCGATTACAAAAATGTATCAGAATGAAACAATAATGCTGGCCTATATTACTTATTGGTATTGAATGGATTAAAGATTAGATTTTATAATTTATTTTAGTTTATAATTTATAAAATTATTTTAGTTTTATAACTAAGGATTTAGGAGGTTTAATTGGGTAATTTTTATATATTTTATATTTTTTAATTTTATATTTTAATATTATGTTAATTGAGAATTAAATTTAATTATTTATTTTAATTTTATTTCTATGAAATTATTTTGGTCTCATAATCTATATTTATATTTTTAATTAAATTTTATTTTTAATTTCATCATTCAATATTGAGTTTATTAAAAATTGAGTTTAATAAATTTTTAATATTTTATTTTTATAGTATTATCAAGGTCTTAATATTTAAAAAAAAATCCTAATTTTATAAGTCAAACTATATTTTTATTGATCATTCAAATTATCTTAATTTATCAAATAAATATATTATATCAAGTTAATTTTTATATAATTTAAAAAAACACATTAAAAATATATGAATATTTTTTATATTAAAATAAAAATTAATCTGAATGCGCGGCACAGCGCTAGCAATGATCCAGTAGTATCTAAATCAAAAACTAAAATCATCTATACGCTTGCTTGTTCTTTCTACGGTTTGAAATGTTTAAATACCATAGTAAACAACACAGGCCGGCCCTTAACCTTTTGAGCAATATGATTGTTTTGTATCTTAAAAAGCAGTCACCGGCCCAAAACCTTTGACACCCAAGAAAGCCCATTAATTAGAGGGCAGTTCAGTGGCTTAATAATATACAACTATAACCCGGCCCAGCCTGGAATTTGACCAATCCAAAACTAGAACTGGATTAAGTTAAAAAAACAAACAGAGTAACTCAAAATCTGAGATGACCTAGTTAACTTAGCTAGTTGACCTGGCGATTCAGCTAATCCAGTAAAAAATTATGATTGTAATTTATTAATTTTTATTTTTTTATTATAACAATAATATTTTAATTTTTTTAAAAAAATTAAAATTAATTTGAGTAGCTCGATAACTCAAATAAAACTTGAAATTCAGATCTTAAACCGAATTGATTATCTATCCAGGTTTAAAAACTTTGTCTACAACGAGTAAGGATCTTCTATGGATCCCAAAACCGTACAAGGGTGAGCGACAACATTGTGCTTCTTGAGCTTGATTAAAATTCGACGAGGATTTTGCAAGTGCACACGGCTGTGGTGTCATTTGAAATAAAAGAGTAGATAGTTTTTGTAAATGTTTAGAAAAATCAAGAGGAAGCACATGAACAAAATAGTGGTTAAATCCGGTGAATTTCTTTAAAAAAACGGTGTAGTTTTATGCATGTGTTTTTTTTTTTTTTAATTCGAGTTTAAGTCCTGAAAAGTTAATAAGAGGTTTAATTTGTTTCTGGTATTTCCAAGTGGGGGGGAGTTGAACTCAAGGTATTAGAGGATCTAAGGATAGAATTGTAAAGATTGGAAGTTTGAAAGACATGTTTAATTTCTTCACAGAAATTTATCGGTGAAGGGCAAATCTTGCAGCATGTTTGATTTACTCGCAATACTGCCAGGTGTGAACGGAAGTGCATGAAGTTTTGCTTGAAGTTACAGACAGATATCCTGCTACTGCAGTAGTGCTAGAGTATCTGGTAAAAACAAAAAGTCTCCGTGCCTGCTTGCCTAACACAAATTCCATTCCTGGTTGATCAAGACGTTGGATTATAATACCATATCCTCAGCTCTTATCTCCTTTATGCAAATATTATTATTCCAACTAAATCCTGAGAGACTAAGGATAGAAGAATATATCTGCGCGCGCGGGGCCCTTTCAGCCGTTCTTTCTGAGCCATTTTGCATTATACGATACTGAGTTCTCCTTAATCTTGATCGATGAGATTCTTAATTTAATCCAAACCTCCTCATATTCCCATTGTTGTGGTTCTCTTCAATTACTGTTAATACATTGAAAGACTTCCTCTCCAAAATTCTGCACCCATCGCTTTCATTCGTGATTTTACATGCATACAGTTACATTTTTATCAGTCATGGATTTGCAGAAGAGCGTTTTACATCAAGACCTCATGGACAGAGACTAGAATGAAAAACCCCAGTGCATTTAATATATTTCTTCGCTTCAGGAGCTGGGAATTTATCTAGATGGTGGATATTAGTAGAAATAGTTTAAATTATCGAGATTAGATGATTTTTAAAAGTTTTTGATAACCACATAATTATGAATTCGAAATAATTAATTTCACATTCAAGCCAAAAGTGGCTTTCACATAAGGTCAACTTATATTGCTATATAGGTGTCACAAGGCTTACAGGCTACTACTTATAACAATGTGGACAGAGCACAGGTGCTGTGAGACTCATCATGAGATAGCCTGCACGACCTTGGCAAAAGTGGAGGATTTCACACTCACCATGACTTGATGTTTATTATTCTCACCGTTCATCTTCAGAATCCAGACTCTTTCTTTAATCACTCATTTTCATGCTGAGGTTCACATGCATGGATTCCTAATATTTATTGTACTTTGATTCTTTATTTTGCTTGCTTTCCTCGATAGAATTTGCAGCTTTTCTCGATCCAATTAATGTTTAAGATGTGGCTAAGTTTCTTCAGGTCAAGTGTTCATGTTCTTTTCCCTCATCATCTACCTTCATGTGCTGTAGCTTTCCTCTCATTTACTTGGCAACCATAAAAGGGTAGGTCAGGTCTCAACACATCACACCGAACTAAACCACTTTAGTATGATTAAGTTCATAGACCTAGGCAAATAATTCTTTTCAAGAAGAGACGTAGCAGCAAACAAACTAGGAAACTTTTCGATCACATGGTCGGATGTCTTTTTTATGACAAAAATAATCAGATTTTCGCTTAGCTTAACGATGATTTTGCTTCACAATGTCACATAGGATACAGGTAGCTAGACAAGACAAGCAGACAAATCCGTATAGGCCCGCTTTTATTTACCTGTCTTTGCTCCTTTATATTGACTCATCATTTTCGCTTGAACTTCAATCCACTTGAAAAGCACAAGACTGGACCCCTGCTCTAGGGACAAGTGGAAATATAAAAATGGAAAAATAAAAACAAAACGAAGAGAATCTGATCAGATTAGGCTGCCACGTTGGTCACTGTCCATAGCCCATTATTCGTTAGCTTCTTAATAAATCCTTATGTTAATTGGAGTCAAATTAAGCAAACTGAAAGAACTAAGGTTCAGAAGCTTTGTCTGACTGTTAGATGAGACCTTCACCAAACTTCAATGCCTATCCTACTACAGATAACCTTGATTTGGTACCCATGACAACGACTATGAAGACCCACCATATCGATTGCTACCCTTACAGTTACCATTAAAGCAGGTGCAATTCACGTTTAGGCTTTAAAGGTGTTGAATTCTTCTCGATAGTTAGAAAAGTAAGCTATTGGAGTCACAATTTAGTGAAAAGGTCAAGCATGTAGTCTTGGGGATCAAGTGTAAGTGTAAAGAGTTGAATCTTAAAAGTAGCCAAGGCTTATGACAATCTAGTGGGCAAGAAAAGCAGTGATCTGAACTCAAAAAAAAAAAACCGAAGTTAAATGACACTGGTGGTAATGGCAGGACCTTATAGGCTTATATAGATTTAGTCCGTACAAAAAACTTACTTTTAAGTGGACAAAAACTAGAAAATAGTGATTTTACAAGGAGAAATATACCCCACGTCGCATAGCTGGTGATCTGAACTCAAGATCCACTGAAATCTGACTTGAGTGCCTAAAAAATTTTAGAATAATATCAGTTGGATCATCAGCATTAAGTAATCTTATTTAGGAATGCTCGGCAGTGTAAATGAGTGAGCACCTTAGTTATGTTGCATGTTTTTTAGGTTACAAGTCTTGATAAGCTTTCAAATGCCTCTAATTTAGTTAAATAAATAAGAAAGAAAGAAATTGCCTCTTATCAGGAACAAAATTTAATGCTCTAATCCTCTGCTTAAACTTAGCAAAACCCCGAACAGTTGAAACCGAACACAGAAATTCTTCAGTTAGCAGATTTGGAGAGGCTGGAAAAAACGAGGAAGCAGGCAGTTTCAGTAATTAAACCGGCCCTACCAGCAACTCGAAAGGCCAATTTTTAGTGTTTGATCATGTCCATAAGTTAAAATGGGACCCCACCATTGTTCCTTCGTTGGTTGTTCGAATCTTTACTTGTGCTCTCTATGCCAGAATGGACAAAATTTCTTGCGGAAGACCTCTTCCTGTTCCTGAACAGTTGATTTCGAACAACCATGGCATAGCGAGGAGTCGTGTCCTTTTCCAAACGAAATTAAAAAGTAACGAAGGCAATAATAATAATTAATATCCCACAAAGCCAGACGGCTTGAAAATAATTGACTACCAATTTATAATCTATGAATGACAGCACCAGGTGTTGTTGTAACAAGGGAAAAACGTAAGAAAATATACAAGATCACTTTGAATAGCCGGTCACGCATGCGCATGATTGAATTCAATCCTGCCATTGCGTGCAAACTCCATAACACTAGACAAATGAAATTCAACCACGGGGTCCATGCCATTCCCGCATAAAAAAACGGACACTGACTTCTGTTGTCTTGGTACCAAAGAAGTCGCTTGTCCTGCTATTAGCATGGACTCTGACAATCTAGTGAGCAATAAAAACAGTTATAAATTAATGAATAGAAATGATAATTTGGAGGGAGTTGGGACACGCATGCACCACCCTTCTCCTTTATCTTCATCAGGTAGGCAAAACAGATTAGGGTTTTTCTACCTAACAACATTATTACATACTTACTTGGACAATTAACACACACTAGTTCATGCCATTGATGTGAAAAAAGACTTGTAATCTGTCTGCAACATTCCATTGATGTGAAAAAAGACTTGTAATCTATCTGCAACATTCTCAGAACTATACGGTATATTTTTGAAGACAGACCATGCAAACCATTCCAATTCCAACTAGTTCGACCGAGATTCAAGCTGGGAAACGAATGATTTAAGAAATGGATAAAGGATTGATTTAAAGCAAGATCAAGAAAGCCAAGCGGTCACTATTTACATAACATTCTTTAGGGTTTTCATTCTACAGATTATTTATCAAACAAATCCTCGAGTTAAGGTGGGAAAAAAATGAAAACAAAAACGTGAAAGAAGAAATACGACCATTTCCTCATCAGCTAGCTGATGAGCTCCTGATGCCAAGAATATTTACAGCAGTACGTCCTACAGCTGATCCAAGATACAACCCATTAACTGAACCTACGCTAACAACCGTTCACTCCCACAAACATAGTCTTATTCTTTATCTTCATACCGGTATCACATATCTCAAAACTGGCATGAAGTACCAAGCCTCAGTCTCTGCCTCTGACCAAAGGTAACAGATTTGCGTTTGGCAAATGCTGGGTACAGAAGTTCCTGAAATTTTTCCATAAACAGGGTCCATTCCTCCTCGGTCATATCTGCCAGCTCCACAAAACTCATACTCGCAGGGAGCTGCTCGTTAGCGCTCCTGTGACCAGATGATCTATTACTACGATAGCCATTTTCTGGTTTTGTTCCTGAGAACTTCCGGTTCTTGTCACCTAACGTGGTACTACTCTTCAGTGACATGGAAAGTTTTGAAATGGCAGGGAGTTTTACAGGAGTGCGCAGGGCAGTAAAACCCTCCTGCTCTTCCTCCCCTTCACTTTCCTCTTCCTCAATGCTTTCCTCCAATTTGGAAAGCAGGAAGCGACCACTCCCAGATCCAATTCCAAATTGGAATGGTGACCTAGTCAGGTAGTCATCTGCTGTTAGCTTTGGGGAAAAGTCATAATGTGTTTCATCACAGTCTAAATCAAATTGGAAATCCTGATCATCTCCCAAATAACCCCGGGGAGAAAACACCTCCCTCTCAGCTATTAACCTCTTTGCCTCAATGCACACAACCTCAAGCTCACTGGGTTCCTCCTCCCCAGCACGGAACTCCCTGCTCATCATCTCACCAATTTCAGCAAGACAGAGACCAGAGGAGGCAGCTTCCTTGAGAAAAATTGTGCAGAGAACCAGGACCCGTAGACAAGCATCTCTGATCGTTGGGAGCTCCATCCGCAGCATATCACAATCCTTGCCTGGATCAAGTTTTTCAATATACTCAAGTTCGTCATCTGAGAACGGAATCGAAGCCTGAGGCCAATGAATCCACTCGAAGTACGGATCCTCTAATGTTTCTGGCAAGCAAAGCCCGTGATCAATTGGAATCAGCTCTACTTGCCCAAATCTCCCAACACCATCAAGCTTCCTCACCAAAAGGTTTCCACCATGCCTGTCTGTGTTAAGAATCCTAATGTCTAAAATCCCGATTCGATGCACAGCAGTAACTGGGAAACTTGAAGTCCCATGATCACTGGCATCAAAATCATGTGGAATGAACTGCTGGAAAGATGCAATCTTGCTGACCTGATTCTTCTTGTGTGGCTTATTGCCTTTCACCCCATCATTGACATTGAAGACTGAGTGAGTGATCTTCACAAGTGCAGTAGGGGGCACATTAGCAAAGTGATCATGATCAAGAAGGAATGCTGCCACTTCCCTGAACCCTGTCTCCCCAACACGCACAGACCGTTTCAGACCTGGTTGCCCAAGAGCTTTGCCAACAAAACCTTTTGGATTGTTTGGCGCAAAAGGTTCTTCATCAGTTGGCTTCACAATGGCAACACTCTGACCTCTGCTGTTTCTAAAGTAGTATGCACCTCCAAGCCCGCTATGAACTGGAAGTGGATCGACACCATTCTTAATTGCCTTGATGCTTTCCTTGACCGATTGTCTCACCTTAGCAAAGCTATTTGAGTGTCCCAATATCTCAATTGGACTACTCTGATCTCTCTGTTGGGTGTCTCTTCCAGTCGGTGAAAGACAGGGCGTGGATGAGCTTCTATGAAGAAAGTTTCGTGTTAAGAGAAGAGGTGAATCATTACGAACAGCACTAAGGTCATTCTTCAGCACCATATCCCCAAAAGTCAAGGAACTCTCTTCGGTTGGAACATTAAGTGCAATCTGCAGCCTTCTTTTCACTGTATGAGCATTGTCACTGCGATCCAAGTCCATCCCCAAAACACAACCAGTCTCAGTTTGCACAAAAACCCGTCTTCTCACAGCAGGTTGTTTCCCTTCCATTCTTTGGTTTCCGTGGTATTCCCCACCAAGTGGGCTCTTAAAGACTGCCAGTGCCATCTGTGTTTGAACTGGGCTGTCCAATTTAGGAGGCATGAAAAGGAACAGAATCCTCAAAATCTACGTGGCTGGTGAGAGCGGAGGCAACGAAGGAAGAGAGCTTCTTCCCTCTTAGAAAAGCCCCAAACTCCAAAGCCAAACGCAATCGATTTGGTAGCAAATAATACACTAGCTCACTCTCAATCATCAATTCGCAAACTCCAAACCAAAACTCCACCTCACCACTCAAAAATCCGTCATGAAAAAATTAAAAAAGAACCAAGACCAATAAAAAAAGAGTCCCCCTCAATGCAACTACATTAAGGAAGCCATTCCTATTGAAAACCCCCAGTAATCTGAAAAACAAGCAGAAACAAGAGGCCATCAATAAAACAAACTCTTTAAAACTATTAAATCACAGATCAAATAGCAAAAAAGTCACTTAATTTCACTAAGATTAATGGATCTAGTTATATTTTATGAAAAAATAATAATAAAGATTACCTTAATACAAAAATCTATTTATCTTTTCTCCTAACATTTACAATTAAGAAAAGTAACAAAATATCAAAACTGACCTTAAAAACAAGAGGAACAGAAAAGAAACTAAGGATGAAACAGCAACGTTAGATCCCAATTGAGAACCAAACCGACATTAAGCACTCACCAGATTGCAAGATCTGAAGTAACCAGCACCCCACGAAGAATCTTTGGGACAGAATCAGAGCCGTTTGATTTAATTTCAAGAGCGAGTGGGGTAGCTAGCTAGCTTCAAAGGGTGGTGGGTGGGTCAAAAAAACCGATCAGTCAAGAGAAATTACAGAGGTTTAACAAGAACAGAGAATCGCCCGAGTCGACTCAGTTTCTTTTTCTCTACTGCTTACACTCCTTTAAAGGCCAACCCTAAAAACCAAACATCCTTCCTTTTATTATTAAACAAATAGAAAAAGGAAATCTCTCTCGCTCTCCCTCTCCCTCTCCCTCTCTCTATGCGCTTCAAAGAAGGTTCTTAAACCATGTACGTGGGTTAAAAACTAACCCTGGTCAAATCTTTGCCCCCTCGCTTCCTGGATATGAACCCCTGGATTAGGATGGCGACGTGGACACAAGAGATTGGATGGTGAAGTGGCTTGGTCACTGTTTAATGCTGTTTGAAAGTATAATTATGATAATTTTTTGAAATAATTTTTATTTAGAAATATATTAAAATCAATTTTATTTTTAAAAAATTAATTTTATATCATCAAATCAAAATAATTTAAAAATATTAAATTAAAAGGAAAAAAATTAATTTTTTAAAAAAATATTTTTAAAATAATAGTTATTTGTCAGCACATGGGAGGAGGAGGAGACAGTTTTTAGTTTTTTACTAATATCCACGCTGCTCACGGTCACAGTTTTTTATTATTATTTTTAATTTATTTTATGAGAGAAATTATAGTGGTGCCATTTGTCGTTTAACGCGCAGTGGTTTTTTTATGGACGGTAGTGTCCTTGCCTTGGAGGGTTTCGATTGGATTTTGATGCTTGGGTTTGGGGTGGTGCTGTGGTGTATCAAGTCACGGTACAAAACTATTGATTGATTTAACTTGATGGATAAAGTTTGTAATTTAATTGTCCTCTTAAATATTAATTAAAAAGACACCGAAAAATGTTACTAAATTACTGGAATCATGTTTATAAAATATTATTTATTGAGATAGTATTTTAAGTTCTTTTAAAAAAAAATTAATATAAAATAATCTAATTTTATTTATTTGTTTATTTTTCAACTGTATTGTTCAGTATTTAAAAAATTATTTTATTTTTATTTTTTATGTTTTTTTATGGGCTATATGTTAATGCCATAAATTTATTTTTTAGTCAATGGTTTTGTAATTGTTAGCCATGTAAGTTTTTCCTTGTGTGGTTTCTATAAATTTATTATTATTTTACAATCAAAATTAAGAATTTAACAGATTAATATAGGTTGGTTTTAATTATTTTAATTATTGTTTTTAACTATTTTTCTAATTGTTTTTTTTTGTTTTATCTTTAAACATTTGACTAGTTAAATATTAAATTTCATAATTTTTCTCAATTTATTTTCTATAAAATTATTCTAATCCTGTTATTTAAATCATGAATTTAGCTAGAAAGTATAACTAAATCACTGAAGAGACACTCACAAGTTACCGTTTATTAAAATAGTGTTACATGTTTTATTTTATTTTTTTTGTTTTTGTTTCAATTTAAACTTTCAACAGTTTATTTTGTGAATTTTCTTTTAAAAAAATTGATCTTCAAATATTGAATTGTCTTTTAGAACCATGTTTTGTTTTTTTTTTCTCTCTTTATAATAAGTTATATATCATTCTAATGGGTTTAGGTTTTTTTGTTAATTTTAACCTTTAATGTTAGATTTGTAAGGATAGAAACGTTGTATTTTTTTTATTTGGTTTATATGAATATATTTCAATCTTATGACCTGGATCACGGAATTAAAATGTCAAATCAAGTTATTTTTTTATTATTTTTCCTAGTTATTTTTTTTGTGTATATTTTTTAATAACTGATTAATTAAAAATTAAAAATTATAAAATACTTACTTTACATTGAATTACCTCAAACTTGATTCAAGTCTCAATCTTAATTTTAACTAAAGAGCATGACTAGATTATTGCAGCCACGCTCAAAAAACATATTTCCATGATATGGTGTTATGTGTTTTTTTTATATATATATTTTTAACTTTCTCACTTAACTATTTTTTTTTAATTTTAATTTTTAATATTAAATTATTCTAGAACTTTGCTTAATATTTTTATGTCAAGTTATATATTAGTCTCATGAATTTAATTACCTATTTCTTGTGAATTTGATATCATATTATACATCCATAATTAATTTTGTAATTAAAAAATATATTCACATCATTTAAATATTTTTTTAATTGAAAAGTAGATTCACACCGCCATGTAACCAGTACCAATAATCTAGTTACTTTTTATCAAAACTGACCTTTATCTTTTCCATTTCCCATCATCTCAGAGTAAAATTTATATACAGGCACCACCACACATGACGTGTGCCTTTACAATTGTAGCACAGGGAAACTTGTTACCTTTTGTATATTTGAATTCTTGAAAGACACCTGCCAGGTGGGTTTTCCGAGAATATCATTTACGGTCAAATCAACATAAAAATTCACTAGTTTTGTCTTGTTTTGCATCAACATGGTATCCTTGGTCAAATATTTGCTAAGGTGAAAATAATACAGTGTAAACGTGTAGAAAAACAAAATTTGACTGCCCAGTTATAAATGATTGAATTTCGAAACTAGTTTGAATTTTTATCATGGACTAATTGATTGAATTATTAAAATAAATCAAAACCACGAATCACGAGGAGAGAATAACATACATCAACCATGGCCAACTTTGTCAAAATTATACAGTCAAATTTATAATATTTATCTCCACATGTATTACTTAGGAAAAACTAGATAAATTGTTTTTTTATTAACAAAACATCCTAATTAATTTATTATATATATCTCGATTAATTTTATAAATTTTAAAACTAATAAATTTTCAATAATCATAACATTTACAAGACTTAAATTATTATCTTTTAAAAAATAAACCCAGAAGAAAATCACCCGAGCTATTAATAAATTTTTTTGATTCATGGCATTTTTTTCATTAATGCTGAGGACCCAACGTTAGAATGTTACACATTTGAGGTACAATGCAGAGAGCCATACGGTGGCCAGGCGTGCCTAAAAGGAAAAGGAAAAGATGCAATGGCCCTTTAGCTTAGGTCAAATTCCCGGAATGGTGTTGGATCCAAACGGTCATGACATCTTCTAGGGGGTCTTGCTGCCCGTATCTAGATGATTCGACGATTCAAACGCCATATGTCATTTTCAAGCTGTGAGGTGGTAGCAAGTCTGCCTGCCCTCCTCGATTTTGCCCTGCCCAGAAAAACGCGATGAATTCGATGGCTCCCCGACACACCTGCCCTATCTTTATTGCTCAAGATTTGTAGCCTTCCAATCCAACCCTATCAGACATCGTAACGTGTCTTCGAGTCACTGTACGATGATAACTTCGTCAAAGACTTTGACTTTGTTTAATCTTGTAATGGGATATCGTGAATCCAAGCAGAGGTGCCCTCAGCTATCAGGCATGGATCTGGCAGGATCTCTGTGACTGCGTGATTGTGTAAAAAACAGTGTGTATTTATTTTCTATTAAGTGATTGTTGAGCTATTTTATATATATGTTAATTAATTTTATAACTATTAAAATTAATGATTATATAAAATTTTAGTAATTCTAAAATTTATAAAACTTAAATTAATAATTTATAAAAAATAGATTTTAAATCTTACTAGTTTAACCATACCCTTCAAAAATAAATAGTTAAAACATTATAGTATTTTATTATATCTTGTTTGTTGAGTCTATTCATACAATTATTTTTTTATAAAATAATAATAATAATCGAGGGCTCTTTTTTGAAGCTCCACGAATAAGCAGGGAATAAACATTGCCAGTGCCAACTTGAAAAACAGTAATAATAAACTGGTAACAGAAGAATGATGAAATTGCCTGCTGCTTTCATGAATAAAAATTATATGATGAAATTATATTGCCGCATTCCCAAACGTTCGATTCCGACTTTGTTTGGCAATAGCTTTGAAAAAGAAATGGTTTTTTTTTGCCCCTTTTTAGTTAAATCAGGGATTCGCTGAGATACCAGTAGGGTAAGAAAAGTAAGGATGCAAATCAGGATTTAGTCTAGTGGTGGAAGGGGCTTGTTTCTTTTCATTGTATCTGGGTTCGAGCTCTGGTGTGCACGCTTGTTACTCCCGTGGTGCCTTACATGCCTACTGGGTTTGCAGGGTATTCAATGGGTCGTGATGATTAGTCGTGGTGCGCGCAAGCTGGACTGTGATGCGCGCAAGCTGGACTGGACATCCTCGTAAATAAAAAAAAAAAAAAGTAAGGATTGAGAATCCGTCTCGGAGTATTCAGGAAACTAGTGCGGTTAAAGCTTTAATTTCACCAGAGCGTGAGCCTGTTCATTCCAACCATTTATATCAACGAAGAATTAATTAAATCATTGATTTATCTACATAAAATGGATCTAAAGAAAGATTAAAAAAATGAATGGATTCATTAATTTTAATTAGGAAACAATTTATGATATTATTTTATTTAGTTATTTTATAGGTTTATTTAAAAATAAAACTCAATGTCATGTAAAAAATAAAAAAATATCTTTATTTTTTTATTTATATTTCTTTTTAAAAAATATCCAATAGGAACACTCCAGAACGAGACTTTTCAATCCTACTGACGGGGAACGTGGATTTTTTTTAACAAAGCCACTATCATCGCATTATCACTGATGTATCCCCCGTGTATCCCAGGCATGCACGTACCCAGAGGAGGAGCCCACGTGGATTATCATCACCACCACGTGTGGCAAGTGGCAAGTGACAAGTGGCTCGGACAACTTGTCTCATCCAACCCTGTACGCGCACATAGTTTTTTAAGTGATAAATAATAGTGGAATAATAAGTATACTCAACATGCAATGAATAAATTATAAATATTTAATTTTTTTTACTTGATAAGTAACGAGTAGAATATAAATACATGGAACTCGTCTGGTGAATGCTCATTGTTATTTCTTTAAAATATATTTTATACATGGCATTTAAACTAGTTCACTTATCTTTCATATGATTTATTTTATTGTAAGTGCTAATCTATTGACTTTAACTTTGTCGTAGGTCAGGTAATTTGTGCATCGTGGTGAATAAAATAATACCATTAAGGCTTGATAGTGTCTTGTTTGTTTAGTGTCCGTTTCTTGATCTTTAATCACGATCATCCTTGTCTCTGGTCTAACCCTAGCAACCGAACTTGATCACCGCCCAGAAATGTTGATTCCATTTGATTTTTTATTTGTTTTCAAGGAATTTTCCATTATTAACTTTAACTTGAAGATAGATGAAAGAGTGGTTGGATTGAAATGATTTGAAAGGGTTATAATTAAGGATAGGGGTGTGCAGAAAAACTGATTCAATTAAAAAAACTAAAAATTATAATTAAAAAATCAAACCAAATTAAAAAAAATCAAATTATATTAATTTGAAATGTTTTTTTATAATAACCGAAATCAATCAATTTAAACTAGTTTTAGTTCGGTTGAAGTTTCTGTAAAAAAATAATTTTGGTTATTTTTTTAATAAAAAATAAACTAAATTAAAAATAATTATTTTAGGGTATATCATGAATATATTTATGATAGATGTTCTTAATTTTTAATGATGTACAGTAGTTGTGTAACGTTTTTCAAAATATTAAAATAGCAAAACTATGTGACGGGAAAGAAGTATAGAGTTCCTAGAAATATAAATATGGAAGGGGGGACCAAATCAAACAGTTGAGAACCACAGCATTATAATTATTTATGGGCTCCTTTCGGCGATAACGAGTAACTGGTGATCACATACATTGGTGATCACAACAGCTGATTCGGATCTCGTGCACGTAATGTAATCGGCCGAAAGATCCAAGAATTCTCACATAAAATAAGTCACACTGTTTTCAATTTGTTTAAACAAAACCCAGGCACGTAGCACCAGGATTTTAGTATGTATATGGCTAGCTAGCTGCCAGAAATCCAGACAGGGGATACGTCGCAAGATAATGCCGACTGGCCCGGTCATGAGTTTAACTCGCCGTTACGTGCATTGTGCATGGGATACAGTCGACTGGCCTATTCTTCTGTTTTTAGTTGGAACTTTGAAATCAATATTTTAAAAACTATATTTTTAAAGAAATCAAGTTAAAATAGGATATGCATTTTATGATCATCAGGAAAAAAAAATCATAGAAATTAACGAAGCTAACAATTGAAGGTTGAAGGTTGGGAGAGCCAAATATATATATATATATATATATATATATATGGGCGACAATTGATTGCACTCTTTATCTTTTATCAAACTAATTGACTCATCTCTGAGGATCTTTTATATCTCGACCGCCCTGCACGTCCTTGGCGCCATAAAAGGCCGCTTTGGATGTAACGGCCTGTTACTTGTTGAATGCCCTATGTAATTATTTGTTTATTTAAACAGTACGACACCCTTGTGGATGTTCAGTGATTTTGTGGAGAGATCGAGAGGAAGATTTTATGGCGCACATGATTCCGGCTTGTTGACCTCAAATTATCTCTTGTTCGTGTATAGTTCAGTGATTTATGTCATGAAACCCGGAGAGACAAGTTGAGTGGTCAAGAATATTTGTTTTTTTTTTAATTTGGAATCCTTAAAGTATGAACTAGCATTTTAAAAAATATTCATTAAATATACTAGACTGCCATAAAAAATATATTATTAAAATAATTATCAAATTTAGCTTTAATTACCATCTACAAGATGAAATAAAAAAATTCTCTAGCGTTAAAAAAAATCTATATCACGAACTTGAATATTCGAAGACATGCATGTCATGCATGTTGAATTACTTGAGGTTAGGGTAACTGTTAATCAGATCAAAAATATCTTCCTTGTTTTGGATGGATAAAATACACATCATTCAGAAGGAAATCTAATGATCTGTGTGCGTGTGATCTACATGAACTTGCGTTTTGATATTTAGCAGTCCAGTTTATCTGTAAATTTAAAAAAATTTGTTTCAGAGGAGCACCGGGGTGGATGAACTGGGAATGGAAAAGCGCTAGAAAAGAACGAGGTAATCACCCCTTTTATGAAAAAAAGAGGAAGATAAAAACACGCAATTATTAACAAAATCTCGGAACAACATGCAGATGCAAAGTGTAATTGATTCTTGTCTTTAGAGTGCAAATTGGGAGGAGCATCAACAGTCTAATGCAGGGATCGCTTGGCCAGATACAAGGCACCCAGATACTCAAAATTATAATTTTTTTTTTAAAAAAGCCACAAACTCCAGTCAATAGCATCTTCCCACGTCATCGTGAAACAGATTTGGATTGGTTGCACGTGTCTAGATGTATGGATCAAACAATGAGAACTTTTCTTTTTAATGGTCTGAATAGGTAGATAAGAATGTGTCAGTTTATGTAGGAATTACACATCCTGTGGGCCGAGACCTCCCTCGCACATGGATTTTTTTGGCTCCACTTGCGCTTCTTGTTCTCTACCTTTGAGGTGTTAGTCGGGTTTTAATTCATAATTAATTATATCAAATATTATATATATATTATTTTTTCATTTGAACATGGTAGATATATATAGTATAGCTATAATTTTTGTAAATATTATAGATATTTCGCGAGTTATTTCTATTAATTCTATTAGTCTTTAATGATCTAAAAAAAATATTAAGTTGCAAAAGAGCAACTTAAGAAGCCAACGTGAAAACTACCATTTCTTCTTAGGATTTGTTACTTTTTAGTTTCTAACATCTAAAATGGATGATGAATGTCTTCTAAAACCATGGATAATTGCTTGAAGAAGGGGCTTCGAACGTGAATGCCTGTGTTTGTGAGCTGCAGCTACTCCAATTATCTTTCTCTTTTAGCAAGCATTGTAGCCGAGTAAACGGGTTTGAAATGAACAAAGATGCTTTCAAATTTGCAGATGGGCCTAGGCATATCACAAAGGCTGAATTTGCTAACAGTTTGTCCAAATCCCACTGGATAGTAGGGTTCAGCTCCATTCAAGAAAAGGCCATTCAAGCCAGCCCACTTTCTCCCGAGCAGCCCAAATTGTTATCATCTCCAACCAAACACCACTTCAACAGCCCATATTGATCGATCATAGCCCTTTCCAACAAGACCTGAGGCTACCTTTTTTTTTTTGTATTTTATTTTGACCATACCATAACTCTACAAAATCTTTCAAATAGGTCAATAAAAAATTATTAAAATCAAACATGTTTATTAGGAAACATCCAAGTTCGTTCACTTTAAAATACATTTTAACAATCCATTGTAAATGTAAAAAATTATTATTAGTCGAAGCACGTGTTAAAAAACAATGTGGGAATTCTTTGCCTTTACCTTCACGCCAACGCATCGACTGAAAACACACCCGTAGAAAATCTTGGACCAGGTCAGATAAAGTAACCAGTTAGATTAATCGTAAAACAGACTGTGTGTTTAAACCTTAGTAAAAATGTTTTCATGACTCAAAACAAAATTGATTTTTTTATGTATTTATTTTTTTCATTTTGATATATATATTGGAAGATAGATTTGGTAATATTAATATTTTCTTTATTGTTTAATAAATAAAATAACTATTCAAATCAAGTTAAAATACAAACTTACATGCAAGGTCCACCACCAACTTATTTTCAAAAGAGAAGAGGTTTTTGTTCCACATTTATATATTTACTAGATAATTCCCTTGTTTTATATTGTGATGGTTCAGGTTAAATTTTTTTTGAACATATAAAAAATTGATATATTTGATTTTTTTAGTATATTTTTGTTTTTAAATTATGTGAGAATTAATCTGATATAACCTAATTAATTTTGCGGATTCAAAATCAACTTGTATACTCATAAAAACATAATTTGACCTAATAATTCAAGATAATATATTTTTTTAATATTAAGATAATAATATATTAAAATAATCCAAGTCACCCTGGGTTATGAGATTATAATAACTTCATTGAAAGAAAATCAACATAAATTATGTAGCCTAATTCCTAATCAATACAATATCAAAGTATAAAATGAAAAAAATTAATTAAAAAAGGGTCTAGAAGGTAACATGAGTTAACCTGTCAAATTCATGACTCGGGTCATAAGACCGAGATAGTCCATTGAAAAGTAAATTGAAATAATTACAAATTACAATCCCAGTTAGCCCAATATTAAAAGATAAGAATAAAAAAACAAGATAAAAACAACCTGAGTTAATCCATAAAACTCATGACTTAAGTGATCAAACTGAAATAACTTTATATAAAGAAAATAAATGGCCTACTTTAACCTGGATTAACTTGTGAAATTCACAACCTTGATCACAAGATTGAGATAATCTCATAAAAACTAAATTAAAATAAATTGTAAAGGTCAATTTTCAATAATCCTTTTCAGACCTAAATTTAAACGTTGAAATTTCTTAGAACTTTAATTAATAAAATGACACAAAAAATAAGTTAAGTCAACTCAAGTTAACTAGTTAAACACTATTATTAGGTTATGAGCTTGAGATATCCTAATAGAAAACAAACCAAAACAAATTATTAAATCTAACTATCAATCAAACACAATATTAAATGATGAAACTGTATAAAAAAGTCAAAGAAAAAAAACTCGATTAATTAAGTTAACTCGCTCAACCTGCGACTCATGTTATTAGATGAGGCAACCCAATAAAGAAAATCTAATGTTGAAGGACTCGTGACTTAAATTGTGAGACCGAGATAATTTCTCAGAAAAAAATAAAAAATAACTTGATTTAACCAGGGTTAAAATATCAAAATCTAGGACCTTGATTGTGAGACCAATATATCCTCATAAAAAAATTAATTCACATTAGGAAACTTAATTACTAAAAAAACCTAATATTGAATGATGACATTGAAAAAAATCAATTAAAAAACAAAAAAAACCCTGAATAACCTCGGGTTAACCTGTCAAATATTATTATTGAATCATGAGGCTGAAATAACATAATAAAAAATAAATCAAATAAATCATGAAGTCTAATTTTTAGTTCATCAAATATTAAAGGATGAAGTTGGAAAAAAGTTAATTAAAAAAAAATCAAGTCAACTGAGTTAACCTGTCAAATTGAATTAGCATACTAACCTATTATTTGTGTTATGAAAATGTGATAACTTAATAAAAAACAAAAGTAATATTAAAGAAATAAAAAAAACATTGATTGAAAAAAGTCAAAGAATAAAACAAAAAAAAATGAAATACTATTACAATAAATAGAACTATCTGATGAAGAGTACAATAAAACCCCTTTTCTTTTGGTGTATATAAAATTTATAAAAATTATTAAAAAATATGTGAATCAATTATATTTATATTAAATCAGAATAATATGTCAACTAATAATTCATGTTATAAAAATATGATAATTTAATAAAAAATAAAATTAATATTAAAAGATAAAATTTTAAAAAATATTAATTAAAAAAGAAGAAGAATAATATTTTATAATGATGGTTATAGTAAATCTCCCTCTCCTTCTAGTTTTAACGTAGTTAATGTTCGAATGAACACTTTTTGGTCAAAAGTTTCCTATAGGCGAAGGATCCCAGAAACCAACAGCTACGATCTACCTTATTCAGCAAGAAATTAGAGCTTATATAAACACACAAGTGCATAGGACTGAGCCCACCAGAGGAGAAGTGTTAATAATTAAGAAATTTGAGTTAATACATCTCTGTAGCAAAAGGTTCCTTCACTGTGCAGAGACTTGAACACTCTCCATATACTCAAATAAGAAAAATGGGCAAGGATAAGGCGAAGAGTTGGTACTCGTCGATCAAAACCTTGTTTGCCTCGTGCACCGGTACTGCATCTAGTGCAAGTAAGAATACAGAGAATGCAAGAGCAGCATCGCCAGCCGGGCCGGAAACAAACATGGTTGCTGCAGCAAAGCATTTCTCTTCCGCCCATAAAGTGAGGTTAATTTAGCTTACCATGTTTGCTTATGGGATCACAAGTTTCTGACAGCCCAACCCTTGTGAAACCAAGCTTCAAGTGCTAAGAAAGGTTCAACCCAAAGAGGAACAGGGTATCAGGAAGCCTATAGATTCAGAAGAAAAAACACGCACTGGTAGTTGCCCACAAGGCACTTGGCAGTTGACACAGTTTACGATTGGTTCTTTTTCTAGTACTTGCTACCATGGTTTTGTTTTCCTTGAAAAAAGAAAGAAAGAGGTTTCTGTATATATTTTCCTAGTAGGCATGGCTATCTGTTAACTATAAAATCAATTCCATTTTCAGATCGTATGTAGTTCATGTTTCAAATTCCTAATTCGGATTGCTTATCTCAAATCTGACCACATTTGCAGGCAACAGAACGACACCTGAATCGCTGAAGAGGTAATTGACATGAACAATATAAGTATATGTACAAGGGAGAAGGGACTCCATTTGAATATGTCTAATGGGGATTGACAAATTTACCGACTTGGTTTAATTAAAGCAAATAATCAACGGCACAAAATCCCCGATACCAACCAGCGCATAGATAAAGCTGAGGAAGTTGTTAATTGTCGGACAGGTTAATCCTTAAGTAGCAAAACATTGTATATTTTGAGAAAAGGGACCTGATTGCAAAGAAACCAAAACAAATGGCCTCGTTCAGACTCAAAGCTCAACTCCTTTTTTATGCTGTCTGCCAGGCATCCAACATCTTCCATCTTTCTTTAGCTAGAGCACAGAATGTTGCCGACACCCTTCAAAGTTATCTTGATCCTATGCGATCCAACACTTTGCCATGGCAAGCAGTGCCTTCTGGAGAGAAGAAATAATCATTTCACATTATGCCCTTTATCAACCGAGAAAATGATGTCTTGAAATCAAATCCTGGTTTGGTACTAGTCTTTGCTATTCAAATCTTGTGTATCAGTTTAAAAATTCCCCTGTTTTCTTTTTCTTGTTACTGCAAGTTAGGGGTCCAAAGACACCAATAGGTCTACAATTTTGAGAAATCTTGCACTGTCATTCATCAACATCGTCAAATTAGTAACGGGGGGAGCTGTCGATTCCTGAGAGCTGAGATTTACCCAATTTAATCCAAATATCTTCTGTCGATTCCTGAGAGCTGAGATTTACCAAATTTAATCCAAATATCTTCTATATCTCTCCTTTCTCTTTCTTTCTCCAAAAGGACAGGAGTTCAAAAAACTGCAAAAATGAACATGAAAAAAGGGCACATATAGTAAATGAATTGACAGCGCAAGCTAGTTTAAAAAACATATTATTTCTTACTAGTTGTTTACTGTGTATATATCTTTTCTTATTTGTTCCATTTTCACCTTAATTACGAAGAGATTTTATTATTGACCTTCAAATTTGAAAATTCAATTAACTAATAAATGCATACCGTCTTGTGTTCTTCCTTTCTGGTACAAGATTTTGGTACCAGAATTTGCCAAGAGTACTCCTGATACGTGCACAGCTTCTCTCTTCCATCCACCTCTGGATCATCTTCTTGTTTTTTGTGTTTCTCCTCTTCAGATTCATCGAAAGATGGAAGCTCCAAACTAGCGTCTACCATAAAGCTACCTTCCTTATCTTTGAGGCCCAGATCATCGACCATTTCATGATCAGCAATCATATAATACTTTGAGTCTCCTCCAACAGTCCTGGACCTAGTGGTTCCAAATTTCGTCCCAAAAAATGGGATATACTTCATTTCTAGAGATACAACCTTAAAGATGAGGCAAGAGGATATAAAACTACAGAAGAATGGTAAAATTAAAACGAAAAGAAATATAATGAAAACGAAGCCAAAGAAAATACATGGAAGAAGAAAGGGTAGTAAGATTAACAGAGTACTAGTAGCAGAGAAGCAGTTCAATAGTCTCAATAAATTGGGGCGTTGGAGAGGCATTATGGGAGATTGCTTTTGTATTTAGTTTTAGTATAGGTTTTCTGTTCCAGGCGATTAGTATACTCGGGTTTCCTTTATGAATTTCTACAGATTTTCTTGGGTTCATTTGGAAGGTGATGTTACGTGGAGGTGAGCGACGGTTTTCGGGAACCATTTTCGAGGCCAAGAGCGTGATGTGGAGGTGAGAATGATGCGCGGGCGTTACTGGTTTGGATCAGTTCTATCCATACGTGGAATGTTCGGAGAGATTGAGGTAAGCATTTTCATGAGTGAAATCTTTGACTCGAGCAACTTAGGAGGTTTTCTTTTTTCTTTTTGGGCTCTTTGCACGCATGAGTTGACACTTTCAATTTTCCATCTGGCTACTGTTCTGTGACCCTTCAGGTCTCCTCTCCTACTCACTTTCTCTGAGTTATTCTTCGCAGCAATCAGATCCTAATTGCCATTTTGCCAAGTGATCGTTGCATCTGGGCTGCTCGTCTAGCACTATATACACTACCAGTCGTCTTCAAGCCTCGCCCTGTCCTCGAACTCTTCCCCCACCCCACCCTGATCGTCGAAGGCAAAAACTGGAGACAGAATAGAGAATCTTTTTTTTTTTTTTTTTTGTGGTTTCAAGCAATTTGGGATTTCTAGGATAGAAGAATAATGTTGTCTTTTATCATGTCCCAAGCTATGACAGGCCACATGTGTTATTCATTTCACAGTATGAAAATATTTCACTTTTAAAAATCTATGCTATCACAGTCGACAGAGGTTAAAAGGTGAAGAACATCATTGAAGATTGCCACTCCTGTTACGGAGGCAATCGCCAATCCTTTACGGAGGCGATTCTTACTAGAGAAAATCGCCACTCCTATTACGGAGGCAAGTCTTGGAACATCTAAAATCATTGAAGATTTTATATATATATTTTGTAGTGTATCTTGATGTACAGAATTTTCATTCGATGGTAAAAATTCACCCACTGCCAACCATCTTCCTTGTTGCGAGGATGCTGTCCATTGATATTTCTCCACTCTGTCATCGATTCTTCGCTTGCAGGCCACTCGATGGCAGACCCATTGTCAGTGATGATCTTAGTTTAAATGGGATGGCCCAAGTGATCCTAATGGGCCATGGGCTGCAGCTTTGTAATGAATAGGGGGCCATGGCCATGTGAAGAACGTGGGGCTCACCTGCTTTTCACGGGCTGTATTAGTGGAATCCTTACCTATTTGTCATGTGAACTCCGCGGCCCCCCATTGCTTCCACAGTCTTTTGCGACACCAAACTCGGAGGCAAGGAAAACTGGGGGAGAGAGAGAATCCAATGCATGTTTACCAGGGGTTAATTTTCACACGCCAATTTCACATAAAAAGTGTCTTAATAATCATCATTTTAATCACCTCTCTCTCTGTCAGACCATTTGTCGAAATGTTCGGGCGCGTGTGTTTTTATTTGTAGGAAATAATCTTATTTAAGAATCTGTTGTGAGTCACTGTAAACCTGTTTAATAAAAATTATGATATTAATTATATAAAAAAAATATATTATTATTCTTTAAACATTTTGTTGGAGGCAGATTGACTTATTAGTTTTATTTTAAATTACTAAATATTTATTAGTTTATACTATAATAATTTATTTATAATATTCCTGACTCGGTGTCAGTAAATATTCAACTACGAAAATTTCTAACTCAAATGTTAGTAAATATTATTTTGTTATAAAAATAAAAATAAATTTAAATAAGTATTTTTTATTCTTAATTCTAATATCAATAAATAAAAAAAAATTATTTTTACTCGTACACATATTTTTTATTTTTACGTAGTTAAATAAAATAAAATACAATATAATAAAATAAATTTAAATTAATATTTTTATTTTTGACTCTAATATCAGTTAAAAAACTAATAAAATAAATTCATAATTTTTATAAAAACATATATTTTTATTTTTTTTAATTTTTTAAGCTATGCTAGACACAACCAGCCCAGCTTAAGCAAATGACCAGGCGGTTTCTACTTGCAAGAGTGTATGAATTATTCACACACGTTTGATACAATCACCATGTAATTAAATTTCTAATGCACAGTGCTGGTGAATTATTTTTACAAAGCTGGAGACACCTACCTGTGAGTAGGATGAAGACGATGGCGTGCTGTTCCATCTTTTGTTTACTTTTCCTCTAGTTCTTTCTTTTCTTTTGCTTTCTCTCGGTGTAACATTTTCCTGTGTTTGTTTTCCTCTCTTTTTATAAGGTCTCGCTCTATATGCTATGTTCTTCTGTGCGGTTTCTGTTTTTTTTTTTTTTCTTTTTCTCTTTGTTCCTGTGTTCCGGGGACAAAGGCAATGCTGGCTTTTGCTCTCTCCTCCTTTCTCTTTTTAATTTATATCTCCTTATTTCTCGATCTCTCTCTGTCTGTATGTCCTCCAGTTCATCCTCTCCCTGTTTGTTCATGCTTTCTGTTTTTCTTTATGTTCACTTGTTTGGAAGGGGGAGGAGCAGAAGGACAACAATCAGAAGATGAATAATACAGGGGAAGGAAAAAACGAAAAAAAAAACAAAGAAATAGAGAGTAGGTCTTATTGTTCCAAACGACTAACCTAATAATAAAATATGAGTAAACTCACAAGTCGTCAAATTGTTTCTGACGACTTGCTTGATGATAAAATATAAAGAAATTAGCAAGTGATCAAATTGTCATAGGTGACTGGCTCGATCATAAAATACAAGGCATCTCGCAAGTGCAAATGACCAAATTATTCTCGGTGACCTGCCCGTGATAAAATAAAAGGAAACTCACAAGTGGTCAATTTGTTCCAGACGACCTGCTCGATGTTAAAAAATATAAAGATTTTTCAAAAGTGGTCATGAGATACTTGCCCAGCGGTAAAATGCGAGGAAACTCGCAAATGATCAAATTGTTTTAGGTGACCTGCCTGATGTTGAAAAATATGATAATTTTTTAAAAGTGATCTTATTGTAATGAGTTATCTACCCAATGAAAAAATACAATGATTTTTTAAATCTGGTTTCATTATAATGGATTACCTTCCCTGTGAAAAAATACAAAGATTTTTCAAAACGATCTTACTATAATGGGTTACTTGCCCAATGTGTGTGAAAAATATAAAGATTTTTTAAAAGTGATCTTATTGTAATAAGTTATTTATCCAATGTGAGTGAAAAATACAAGGATTTTTCAAAAGTGGCCTTATTGTTCCAGATGGCCCGCCCAGTATTGAGAAATATAAAGATTTTTTAAAAATGGCTTCATTATAATGGATGACCTATATAATGTAGATGAAAAATATGAGGATTTTTTAAAAGTGAGTGGTCTCATTATAATGGATGGCCTATATAATGTATATGAAAAATATGACGATTTTTTAAAAGTTGCCTCATTGTTCCAAGTAGCATGCCCAATGTTGAAAATTACAAGGATTTTTCAAAAGTGGTCTCATGTAAAGGGTTCCCTACTTGGTGGTTGAATACTAGGATTTTTTAAAAGTAGCCTAATTGTTCTAGGCAGCCTACCTGATGTTGAAAAATACAATGATTTTTCAAAAATAGTCTCATTGTAATGGGTTAATTGCCTAGTAAAAAAATATTAAAATTCTTAAAAGGATGACATGATAGAAGTCGAAGGCGCACTATTCAAAAGATGAAAGCTCGAAGGAAGTCAGGGCTCGAGGGCACACTCAAAAGGAGATAAAGTTAGAAAACGCACTACCTTAAATAGTCGATAGCACACTTGAAAAGAAATAAAGGTTTAATGGCCCGCTTAGAAGGAGGTAGGGCTAGAAAATGCACTATCTTGGATGGTTAAGGGCTTGAAGACGTACTTAAAGGAGGTGGGATTGAGAAATACACTACTTTAGATTATCAAAAGCTCTAAGATGCACATGAAGAAAGTATGGTTAAGAAACAAATTACCTTAAATGGTCGAGGGCTCGAAGGCACACTCGAAAGGAGGTTAGGTTAGGAAATGTACTATTTTAAATGGTCGAGGGCTCGAAGACGCATTCGAAAGAAGATGAGGGCTCGAAAGCGCATAAGAAACAATGCCCCATTGTCTTGGTGTAGGAAATGTTCATTTTTTTTTTTAATTACCCAAAGAGATCAATATTTTCCTCTTATACGAGTTGTTATCTCAAAGTGTACTCCATTAGTGCTTTAGACAAATGATGATTTTAAGTAACTCTTCTCTTCTTCTTTTTTGCGAAATAATCTTTATCTAGGATGAATCTTGAAATCTTGATCTTGTATTTTAAAAACAAAAATTAATTTGATGTGAGTTTAAAAAAATTTACTTTTAAAATCTTACAACTCCTTGGATATCTTTCTTCCTAGGAAAGATATGATTTATTCTTGTGTTGACGATATTGCCAATGGTAAAGGTACATCGTGAAGTGACCTTCTGCTTTTATGATTTCAAAATGGAGGGCTCAGAGAACAAACTCGTAGTTTTGTTTGAGAAAACTTTCAATAAAAAAACTCGTAGTTTTGTTTGAGAAAACTTTTATCTATTTTTAAATATTTTTTTATCAGCATGAATAATAATGAGTAGTTTGTTCATAATGTAATGACTACTATGAAAAAAATATTTTTTACATTTTGAAAGCATTATTTATAGTTCCAAGTTGCTTGCTTGCTTGATTAGAAATGACTTCTATAGGCATATAAAGTAGACTGTGGTTTTTGGCTATGAAAGAAAATGATTTATAAGGCTCAAATAGTGTTTCAAGGTTTCAAAGATTGGGAATCACTATCAGCAATTTGACTTTTTATGTCTTTCATCAGTTCCAAGGGTGTAACTCAATTGTTAAACCCTAGATTTGCTCCTTAAAAATCACAAATTCAAGTCTCACAAAACTCAGAGCCACTGAAGGCTTATATGATCGTTAACTTCAAGACTTATGAAATTAGTTGAGGTGCACGCAAGCTAACCCGAACATCCACGTTAATTAAAAAAATAAAAAACAGGAAAAATAAAAATAAAAAAATAAGATAAAAGATGAAAAAAAGATAAAAATAGAATAATTTGACCACTTGCGAGTTTCCTCGTATTTTATCATCGAGTGAGTCACCTGGAACAATGAAACCATTACAGAAACAAAAAACTTTGTCCCTAACAAGGTAGGTCGCCTTTCAAATGACTTAATTTCTCGATATCAACATACATCTCTCTATGAAGGTCGTTTGTCAATTTACTATTGTCAAAGTTTTTTTCTATTTTTCTTTATAAATTTACTATGCAAAGCCAAAAGAAAAGAAAATTTTTCAATATCTTTGCATCGTAAATATTATAAAGAGAAGAAAACTATCGTAACTAATTTTTGAATATATATATATATAAAGGGGGTTAAGACAACAACAATT
>NW_011499845.1:4673290-4789179 GCF_000495115.2 Populus euphratica | reverse complement strand
CCTTAGAAAAGCAAAGGTTTCTTTTGTGTCTACTTTTCTTTATAAATTTACTACAAAAAACCTAAAAGAAAAGAAATTTTTCAATGTCTTTGCATCGTAAATATTATAAAGAGAATAAAGGGGGTTAAGATAACAAAAATTCAAAGTTTGAAGATGAAATTATTAATTTGAGAGTTAAAAAGGGGGTTAAGACAACAAAAATTCATAGTTCGAAGATGAAATTATTAATTTGAGAGTTAATTAATCAAAAATTGAAGAACTAATAAGTTTGCGAACTTAATTAAACTTTGATTTAATTAATTAAAAAAATCAGGAACTCAATTGAAGAAATAACAAAATTCAGAGCTAATTTAAAGTAGAATTGCAGGAAATTATAGTTTACAGATCAAATTAAATAATCCAGAAACTCAGGAATATTGTGTAAATGACACTATAACTTACGAATTCAATTGAAATTAATCTGAGGGCAAATTTAAAAAGAAATTTTTGATTATTTGAGATCTAATTGTTAAATTTCAAAAGTTTAAGTGCCAAAATGAAAATGTCTATTTCTATCAAAATGGCACTGTTGCTGCATGGAACAGTTGTGCTCGTCTTCTTGGTCCTGATTCAACAGAGGAGCTGGAAAAATTGCATTGATTTGGGTCCAAATCGTGGAAACGTCTCCTACCCACGATCTCGTTTATGGATTGATTAAAAGGCAAGACTATAAGTGGGGGGCAAGCTTCTTTAGCACTATAAAAAAACTAGAGAAGAATAGGGAGTAGGGGACAAATGAGCATAGGACAAAACAAAACAAAAAAGAAAAGGACGGAGAAACAGAACAAGGGGAGTTGAAAAAACAGAAGGAAGAAACCAAAAAATAATAGCAAAAAAAAAACAACAACCCAGAGTCAGAATCTACAGCCATCTTCATCGTCTCTAGAAGCAAGGAGAAAGAATAATAGAGGAAGAACTGAAAAGAAGAGTAGCATCGACCCGTCAACTTCACCATCATTTTCATCCCCCAACGCCAATTTCGCCTCCAGTTGCACCATGTAAGCTTCTTTCTCATCTGCTTTTCATTTGATACAAAGCATACTGTTGAAGAAAATTTTAATTCATTTGAAAAGTGTATCAATACACGTGAATTAGCGTATATATGTTGCTTCGAGTGACCGGGCTGACTGGATTTAGCCCAGCCCACATAGGCTAAATTAGAAAAAATATAAAAAAATAAATGAAAAATAAAAAGATATGTACATTCATAAAAAATAAATTTGTTTTATTAATTTATTTATTGACACTAAAATTAAAAATAAAAATATTATTATAATCTCGAGTTACACTATTTTATGAAAGTCTCAACTTTTTTTTTTTTTAATATTCAGTCAGATTAATATATTTTATGTTCATCATAAATTTAATATTTTCAAAGAATCCATTTAAACCAAATCATCGGAGCTAAATAATTAATTGTTGGTTCAGTATTCAGAATAAAACAACTAATTATTTAGTCTGAATACTGAACCAATAACTAATTATTACCAATAACTAATTATTACCAACAACTAATTATTATATATATATAACATTCACTATTTTTTCACAGGTTAACAGGTAAAATATTTCTGGCACTGTTCAAGCAAATCGAATGGTGAAAAAACAAATCCCCTCGCTCCTTTTCACCTTGGAAATTTTTTAGTAAGAAAGCATTGAGCTCACGAGAAGAACATGAGCAGTTCCACATGGAATCGTTTGCACCACTTGCAGCAGAAAAAGACAAAAAAACCTGAGTGACCAGACCCGAGCACGAAAATCCAACTCACAAACACAAATATACCGTCGGCAGATTGCCGGAGCCAGCATAACCCTTCCACTGTCACGGCCGGTGCTACTCACCAGAAACCACCCAACTCTTTAAATTATCAATTCTTCTATATTAATTACTCCAGTCCAGGTTTGGCTCAATCTATATTTTCGTTTCTCTATCTATTTATTTTATTCGTAAGCTTTGCACTACTGTCTTTCTTGCTCTTCTTGCGAGGAAAAAAATCTGAGTTTTGGGTTTGCTTTTATTTTTTGTTCTTATGGTAATGAATTAGACTTACTGTGATGAGAGGAAAAGGGAATCAAAATCAAGTCGAGGAAGAGTACGAGGAAGATGAGTTTGGTTCTAGAAAAGATGGCCCGTCTTCAAGTTTTACAGTGAACAACAATAATTCCAGTAAAGGTTTGTTCTTTTATACATTTATTGTACTTGTATTAGATCCAGCTCTATTTACGTTGCTTTTCTACAAGGTTGTGACTTGTGACTATTGATGTTCATTCCTTTCTTTATGGTCTAATTTTGCTTTTTTTTTTTGAAATCTAGACATTGTGCAACCTCTCTGATTTATTTGCTCAACAGCAAATTTTGGAGCTTTTATTATGTTTTTTGGTTGTGAAAATGGTGTGTTTTAAACGGGGTGTTGAGTTTTGTTTAGTTCTATGTTTTTGTGATCTGGGATTTGGATGTCAGATGGGAAGAATAATGACAGGGCAAATGCAATAAGATCGAAACATTCAGTCACTGAGCAGCGAAGAAGGAGCAAGATCAATGAGAGGTTTGTTGGTTTATTTTTTTGGATAGACAATTAGTATTTAAATATGTAAGTAATGCAAATCTGATTTTTTTGCTCACATGATTCTTTTTTCTTTGTTCAAGTCACCGGCCTTTTTGTTGCGTTCACTTTCATCTCAGTGAAGGGAGATGTGGGTAAAAAGTTCGGCCAGTCTGAAAAATCAGTGGTATTTAGGGCAATTTTTGTTTACACTGGTTCATTTAATGAATCTGGAACACAAGGATGATTTGATTTAAGAAGGGCATTATTTAGGTAGCGTTCTTTGCAGTGGTTGTACAAATGTTTAGGGAATTAAGTGAATGCATTACATAATGCAATTGAGCTGAGTTGAATCACTTCACTTGCTAATTGTTATTTTTAAGTCTCAAGTACACCAGTTTCCAATACAATACTTATTGTGCACTCGAATTGTTCTCATTGTCTAGTTTTCTTGGTTTTTTTACTAAACTTTTGGAGCTTTTTCTAGAGGTTCTTTCAGATTAGGTACTTACTGACTCCAGGATTCTTCATTTGTCATGTGACTATTGCTGACCCATACATTCAAATTTGTACCCTCTTTTTTTTTTTATCAGCTTTTGGTCATGCTGTAGTGTTAAAAAATATAAACGCACTTGTTTAGCTTGACATAATCTTAATACTGATTGCGAGGCTTGCATTTTTGTGTGTGTGACTGCTGGCAAGGCAACCTGTATCATTGTGGATACCAGTATCTCAACAAATGGTCACAAGTGAAATAATAATAAAAATTACCGGAAATTTCAACGTTAGATGTTGTTTTACTGTAAAATCTAGGATATTGATTGAAAATTTGGTTATCAGTCAAAATTTTGTTTTCTCATAAACTATAAAGTCTGATATAGCTTTATGAACAATGGTATTTTTCTTTCAGATTTCAGATATTGAGAGATCTTATTCCTCATAGTGATCAAAAGAGAGACACGGCATCGTTTTTATTAGAGGTACACAATATACAAGTGACACAAACTAGAGGATACTTGTAAATTCAGCAGATAAGATTTTCCATTCAAGTTTCTTGACTACATATTAATGATCCTTTGCAGGTCATTGAATTTGTCCAGCATTTACAGGAAAAGGTGCAAAAGTATGAGGGTCCATACCAGGGATGGAGCCCTGAGCCAGCAAAGTTGATGCCATGGGTAAAGCTTTAATTCCTGTATATGTTGTATACTTATGACCTTCACCCATGTATTTTGGATTATAATCTGCTACACTCTAGGTGCTGACATATCCACTGGTTATAGTCTGCTAAGCTCTGCAGGTAGAATGGTTTTATGACTTAGAGAGAGAATTTGGAACTGATGATAGAATTTATTAAGGACTGGCTCATGCATTCAACTTGTCTGTTATGATGTTTTATATTATAAATTTGAGGAAGAATTTTCATCTAGACAACATTTAACAGCCAGAAATCTTCATAATACAAAAAAAACAAAAGGAAAAAAAGGAAATCTGAGATGAACATTCATGATCAAGTAATTGAAATTTTTTCTTTTTTCTTTTCGAGTCTCAGAATGTTAACCCTATCAGTAGACCATGGTTCTATTTATGTTTGACTTGAATCCTCTTCCTTATGGATAGATTGACATAATAAAACTGTCATAAAACTGTCACAGATAAAAGAGTTGCAGTTGAAGTAACTTATTTGATATGCCTGTACTAAAAAGAGTTGAAGTAACTTATTTGATATGCCTGTACTAAAAAGAGTTGAAGTAACTTATTTGATATGCCTGTACTAAAACTGCCTCTTATTTAATACTCCTTTAAAGCTTTTGGTTTTTGACTCATCAAATTTGAGCAACAATGATTGGTTTTAGTTTTGGGGCTCATTTTCTTTGGTGAGCCCTTTCTCTTTAAACTTGTTCTGTTTTGTTTTTATCAAGTTCAGGTTATCTAAAGGCTCTTGCTTCTGGATGTCCTTAAAAGTACTTGCATTTTGGTTTGTGTTGGGGGAATGTTATTAATTACTTCTATTGGAAATTTTCTGGTGGTGAAGAGCAATTGTGGATTTCTTTTCCATTTTGGTTTGTGTTGGGGGAATGATATTAATTACTTCTATTGGAAATTTTCTGGTGGTGAAGAGCAATTGTGGATTTCTTTTCCATTTGAACATGGTACCTTTTTGACTATTAAAAAAATTCTCACAATAACTCGTTTGGTCTTCTTGAAACAGAGAAACAGCCACTGGCGCCTTCAAAGTTCTGTCGGTCACCCTCAAGCTATTAAAAATGGTTATGTTCCGGGAGAAACATTTCCAGGTAAACTTGATGAGAATAACATTGCTCTCACACCAGCCATGCTTCCAAGCACACCAAATCTAGTAGAATCCGACCATGTTGCTTGCAAAGTGTTGGAATTCCAACCTGAGCTAGCAAACAAGGTTATGCCTCTTCCCACGCCTGCTCCCATTCGAAGTGTTGGACTTGTTGCTCAACCCTGTCAACAACCAGTCACTGATGCTCAATCAGCTGAGTGTCCCATCACCAGTGAAATGTTGAACCAGCAGGAGCTGGCAATTGAAGCAGGGACAATCAAAATCTCCAGTGTTTACTCTCAAGAGTGCGTACGATCTTGTAAGATTTTTGAAGTTTTTGAAGTCCTGAGCGTTCAGCTATAAGCTGACAGCTAATATGGAATTTCATGCAAATCAGGTTGCTGAATACTCTAACGCAATCGCTGCAGAGTGCTGGTGTAGATCTATCACAAGCCAACATCTCAGTTCAGATTGATCTTGGAAAACGGGCAAATAGAGGGCTGACCTCTGGTACATTGACATCTAAGGTATGAGGCTGGTAATTTAAAGTGGTCAATAAACAACAGGTCTTTTTAGGAAGCAGTTGTAAATATTATGATTGTGCTTGACTTAGCCAGTTTTACGTGTCTTCCATTGCTTTCTAGGATCCCCAGAATCCCCATCCTACCAATGAAATGATAAACCACCCTAGGGATACAAGTGGAGGAGAGGATTCAGATCAAGCTCACAAGCGGCTAAAGACATCATAAGGCACCATGGGATTTATCAAGTTTGCATTCGGTTTTCCTTTGGTTCCGATTATCAGTCATTTGGTTAATGTACATGCTATGCTTTTGGTTTCTCAGATTCTTACATACTTCATGGAATCATGTTGAGAGCTGTCTCCTTAGATGATAAGTTTCAGTGGAGTTGCTTAGATTTGTGGCCATTTCATGCCATGGCCATATCGTGGTGGTTGTAACGTACATATTAATTAAAGCCTTGTTTGGCATTGCGCGGTCCAACCACATTCTTTAATTTTTTTGAATTGCTTTTACTTGGTTTTGGATTGTGTTGATATGTTTATGTCAAAAATGAATTTTAAAATATGAAAAATATTATGTTACTACATTTTAAAGCAAAAATAAAATAAAATTAAAAGAACAGTTTCTATCATAACCAGTTCCTTAGGAAAAACTGCTTGATTATATTCAATACAGGATGTAGCGTGTCTTGTACGACTATGGAAAGCGTATATACACAAGTTTGTTTTATCGTATGTTCCAGCATCTTATAATACAGCTGGAATGCAGCTGTTTATTGGATATTTGCTTATGATGCAGGGACTCCATCTTAGAAGACGGCATCCCATGCGATCGAACAAACAATCCTGTCTCCCCAAGCGCCTGCAAGATTGTATGCATGACTTTAGGATCGGTAATTGTCTAAAGGGAAGCAATCTTTTAAGCGAGCAAGTGTCATCATGTGATAATTCTGCAGACTGCACCACAGAAAGGTTCTTAATAAAACAAGTGGAGAAATAAAAAACATGGATGACTGGATGATCGAAGCATACAGCCAATGAACCTGGAAGTGGAAGGGGTTCAGATGAGCAAGGATGCTCTATTCCCTTTATTCACTGTTGTGCTGCATTTTGTTTGATCACCTTGAGCTTTAAAGGAAAAAAAGAATTGCACTGCGTAACACATAAATACTTGAATATATATTTCCAACAATGAACTGAAAATTCTTAATCAACTGAATCAAGTAATAATCTGTACAAAGCAAGTCAATTTGCCCTAATTTTTAAACATACCAGCATCATAACCTACCATTGTTCACCCCATTAAAACAAGTGAAAGAACACATGATATCTATAGCATTAAGTACATATTTCCCAGCCACCATGCACCTCTTCAGAAACACCAATAAGCGCTGCTTGCTTTTTCCTTCTGGTGGTCCTTTTCCATTCCTTGAAGGAGTTATTCTTCTCTCCATAATCTCCTGAATGGTACCACCACTCTAACTTGTAGTGCCTGTGCCCTTCTTCGAATGTTTATCATCTTCAATATCCTGCAACACCCATCAAATTTTCCACTCATTTAACAATTACAGTACAATTTTGTAGAAGTGTCTTAGCCTAGCATGCCCATTCTTCCTGACCTAATGATGCACTTTGCAAAGCAGGCATGCTAACTGGAATAAAAGGCCCTACCTTAAACAACATCATGAGAGGAAGATAAAATAAGAAATCGCAAGATGAACTTACAGAATTGCCAATCTTGTCAAAATCATCATCAAAGCTCACATCACCGTCATCTGAAAGACAATGTAGATAGTTGAAACACTGAAGGCAACAACGAAAGAGGGAGCATTGGAGATATTAAAAAAAAATGCATGTCATCCTGTTCATGGATTGTTATTAATGAATTCTGCAGAGCAAACATTCCCTTCCCCATTCCATATGCACCCATGCATTCATGAATCATGTCAACCCAGATGGCAGCCCAACAATTCACTGAGAAAGTATCAGCCATTGATTAAATACCACAGTGTACCGGGCAAATTAACAATGACAAAGCTTTTACCAATATGATTATGAAGTCGCATATCCTAAGAGTATAATATGCTGATAATGGCAATATTTAAATTCAGAATGGTCCCAGTGGATGTCTCTGTGACCTAAGAGGGTGTTTTAGGATTACAATTTCCAAAATATGGTTTCCTATATGGCATATGAGCACGTTAACTTTAGGGAATCTCTCAAAACCAATTGCACATTCACCACCAGTCCAAAGAATTAAAATGACCGCCTAGAAAATCAAGAGATCCCAAGAAGCAAGTAACTAAGCAATTTGAAATAAGAAAATCTCCCAAAATCAATTGTACATTCACCACTTGTCCAAAAAATTGAAATGAAATTGCAAGAACTCAGAGACCCTGGCAAGCAAGTGACCAAGGAAGCAGCGTGAAACTCAAGCTGTGAAACAGCTTGGTTTCTTCACAAGGATGCTAGGCAAAATGAAAACATACTCTATAGGTAGACAATGCTTCCATGCAAAATGCAAGTATCAGAACCAAATAGTTTAAATAAAGTACAGAGTAAATATGTTAGAAGTCACGATTGAAACTAACAGCGTTGAAATAAACTTGCTTACAAACCCATATTTTGAAAGAATATACCTGGACCACCATCACTGTCTTCAAGATCTCCCAAAAGAAACGAGTCCAACTCCTGCTCATCTGAGGATGCCTTACTTTTCAGGCTCTTTTCTGTTGATTCTGATTTGGAAGAATTCTCCCCAACCCCTGAACTTTCCTTTACCTTTTCATCTTTCATCTGCTCTTCTGCTTTACGCTTAACCTCCTCCGTATACTGCTTCTCGTACCTGAGTTTTAACCATGAAAAGCAAACACGGAAAAATAAGACCTATATTGTATTCTCTCATTAATTCCACAAGAGCCTTTGATACACAAATTCATTTGAACCTAAAAAAGTTTATAAAATCAAATGCGAATAACCACTCCAGTCTTCCTGTTCTGTGATTCATAGATGACAAAAGCAAGCAGTTTCAATTTCCATATAAAGCACCAAAACTGCTGTAAATTCACAAATCACATTAAAAGCCATCTACATGCGGCACTGATGATCGCTGCATAACACAAGCTACATATGATTAAGCTGCATAATTTTTTCTTATCTTCGTAACTCAAAGAAATGCTTGATAAAACTAACTGAGTAGATCAATATGGGTTTTCTTCAATTGTCGTCTGTCCATCAAGCATTCATGATGGCAAACCCAAAAACATAAAATCTTTTTTCAACCATTAATCAAACCGGAAGGGAACTTCAGGGAAAAAAAAAAAAAAACGTACGTCGCAACATGAGTGCTGACAAGCGTGAAATAAATCCTCCAGAATCTCCTTTCTTTCATCACACGCGGACATAGCTCATATCGCAACTTCGAAATTTGCTGCAATTAACAATTTAAAAAGAAAACACACACACAATTATAATCTCGGTCCTTCCACGTTTCATACACAGAAAGAAGAATATCCAAAAACTAAATTGAAAATACCTTAACAGTGGTGAGAACAAGAGTGGCATGCCTCTCCTGCCATTCACTGAGATCCTTGCGTACATTTGACTCCGTTGTCTCCACATCAGACGGCTCTCCTTCATCTACACCATCAAAATCAACAATCCGATAAGAACAATTAATCAAAAATCATAATCACATTTTGCGAGATGTGAACTACCTTGAATTGGAAAGTTCTGGAAGGTACTAGAAGTTAATCCTTTAACAAAATCTCTCAAATCATCAGTAACACCAAACTTCCGGAGCTCCGAATCGGAGACAACAGGACCAGAACCCGAAGAAGAAGCAGAGGAGAAGGCATTAGTATTGACGATGGAGAGAGAGGATAGCTGAGGAGGGATAATATCGGAAATGGACTTGAATTGGATCGAATCGGCTTGTTTAAGAGCGGCTATTTTGAGCTGATCGGCCTTTTTGGAAGCTTCTAAGGCAAGTTCTTTCGATTTCTTGGCGGTTTCAGTGACTAAATCGGCGATTGTGTTGGAAGAAGTTGTAAGGGTTTGGGATTTCTTTGCTGCTTCTTCTGCGAATACCTTCGCTCTCTTCCAGAAGTCTTCCATTTTTTTTTTGTGTTTTTGTTGTGCCGTCGATTTTCTTACGTTTTTAGTTTGTGAGATATAATATTTGCTTGTAGAACCCGTTTGGCTACGTGGTAGCATCTATGTTTCCTGTGGTTTTATTTTGCATGGTGTTTGGTTAATTAACAAACACTTCTTACTGTTCACGAAATCATATAGCCTGTTGAGTTTGAAATACAAAAAAAAATGAGGAAGCAGCTAATAGCTGCTTTCTACGCGTTAAAATAAAAAAACTGTTGCTCTACTGATCCGTGAATAATGGATGTATATTTTTATTATTTATTAAATAGTTTTTTAAAAAAATTAATGTAATAGATTGATTTCACTTGTAATGTTACTGTAAATATAAACAGTAATTTTTTATTTTTAAAAAAATTAATTTAAGCTAAATTAAATTTATTTATATTGTAATCTTTATTCTATTTCTGATAATATTTAATCTAATTTTGTAGTTTTTATTAAATGAATTTTATATATAATAGAATAGTAAATAGTTTAATAGAATAATAAAAAAATTTATATAAAATATAAATTATTTCATGATGTAATCGCAATAGTTAAATTCATAATATTTAAATTAAAAATCATCAATATTAATATGTGTTTTTTAAAATTATTTTATAATTTTAATTTTAAAAGCATTCTTAATTAAATACATTAAACTGTTTTTCAACCTTAATTTTAAGTATAATTTTAATTAAATATTTATTTTTTCAAATCACTTGTAATTAAAAATAATTTTTATAAAATAATTTTTTTCAAATTATAATTATTACCAAACAATTGTAAAAATGGAAAGTTTATTAATGAATTCCAGGCATTGGTAAATGTGACCACATGTTATTGTCGGTGTTTTTTTATTTTATTTCATGCTCCTCTATGCGTCAATTTCCATGTCGACAATAGTTTTCTTTTTATTCATTATTAGTTACTTGTACTTTCTTCTTAAAAGAAAAGGAAAAGAAATTATCGTTGCAACGATTGGCAGGAAGGCTGAACATTTAGCGAGCGTTTACGAAGGTGTTAGAAAAAAAAAATATATGTATTTTAAAAATATATTTTGTTATACTTATTTTAAAAATAATAAGAAAATTTTAAAAAAATATTTTAATATAATTTTAAATAAAAAATTCATTTATAAAAGCAAGTATTATAATTTTAAATATACATTTTAAAAAATAACATAGTATTACAATACCAAACATACATTGTGTGTTTGATATTATAATATCAATGTTTTTTAATTATAAATATTTAAAAATAATAATATTTTATACCAGTACATTAAAATTATTTAAAAATATTTAAAAACATCATTTAAATTAAATATTTATATTATTTTTATAAAGCAACAATTTAAAAAAGATTATATATTAAAAACAAATAAACATGCATTATCATGTCTCCCTTCACAAAGACAATATTGTTCAGCAAAAAACAGTCCTCTAGTCTTCGTTTTTTATTAGTAAAAAATATATTTTATTCAAACAAAATAAGAAAAGAATAATTTGTTCAACAATTTAGATCATTTTCTATTTTAATCATAAAAGAACTAAATAAAAAGAAATTTTGAAAACTCACGCCGTAGTATTGTGCGGGAAAATAACAATAACAACAAAATCAGCATTTTTGTTGTTATTTCCGTAATTACAATAACAACAAAAGACACTCCTCATTTCCGTGATTGTAATAACATTTTTGTTTCTATATTTTAAAAATAATTTTTTTATTTTTTATTAATTTTAAATTAATATATTTTTAATATTTTTAAATTATTTTAATATTTTGATATAAAAAATAATTTTTAAAAAATAAAAAATTATTAACATATATTTTAATATAAAAAAATATTTAAAAAACAATTATAATTATACTGTGAAACAAGTTCGTACTTCTAACCTGTATTGTACGCATAACTTACATGTTAAAAAAACTTCTTTTTAATATATAGGATAATTTAATTAATTAATTTTTAAATTTATTTTTTAATAATTATGAATTTAAATTATTTTAGAATTATTAAAGTTTGATATAATTTTTATTATTAGAATATTATATAATTCTTAAATTTAAAGATAGGTACAAATTCATTCTAACACCGACGTTAATAATTAAAAAAAAAAAAAAAACTTGATCTTCTACCACAGTACTGAGATTAGATCAGCATTTTTCCACCGCCTCCGCCCCCCTCCATGCTTCACAGAACAACCGGCGAGGATTTGTTGTGTAGTGGGCGTCTTCTTCCAACGGGCGTGTAATCCATTGTGAAAAAATGGGTCGTGCCGGTCACCTTGACCCATTCACGCCACTTCCCGGCTGGTCTGCTCCCGCTAACCACATCCTGTTCTCTATGGTATGGTTTGCCTGGACATGATCATGGGTATCACATTAATTAACTAATGGGTCAATCCCTGTGTGAGCTTCTGATCAACCAGTTAGAACGAGCTATTATTTTATATTTCCCTGCTTTTCAAAACTACATATATCTCCGTCGACCCCCAAGTTAGAGAAGCATCTGTTCTGAATAAAGAACTGCCCGATCTTTCTTTTCCTCAGCAGAGAGAATAATATTTGATAATTTCATGGTGACTGATAACTCACTCCTCTCTCATTCTTAGCTGAAAAGAAATTATAGCCAGTTAATTTATCATTGAATCACGCAACTAGTCAGTCATGTTCCTCTTGCTTCATCAGGGTACTACACCAAGTGACTGTTTTAAATACGTTATTGGCCCAGTAATCTTTATCCTCCCAGAGTCAAGCTACAAACAACCAGTTTCCCTTTTAGGGCATCAAAATAAGGCCAGGTTTTGTGGGTGGTAGACTGATAGAGTATGCGCATTTGGGGTGTTAGAATCACATTGAATAGGAATGGGAAGGGGAAGATCTTGTGTTATTTAAACATTTGAGTAATCAGTTGCTCACAGCTTGAATTTTAAGCTTTTAACCTATATAAAGATGAGGACTCGATCTTTCTTCAGGTTACGGTGGACGAAGCTTCCATGACCTCTGAGGATGGAGCCATCCTTGAAAGAAAAAATTATTCCGGGACACCCCCTCTCGCCCTTGAAAAAGAGGCTAGTTCAAGTAAGAAAAATATAATAATTTATAGAGGTTAGTCATGCTAAATGAAACCATCTTCTACATCTCCGTCAAACACCGCATGAAATGGATCGAAGAGGCGGTTTTCCGTTTTTCAAAGACCATGCACGTGCCTCTGGGATCGATCCATGAAAAAGCTCTCCTTTTTTTATCTTGTTTAATTTTGGATACCTTTTGAATTTAGCCAAGATCTTTCGATAAAGGATACCGTATTCAAGAAAGGTTTACTTTTTCCACGGCAAGAAAAAAAGGTGATCGGGAAGAATAAGCAATGAAAAAGGAGTTAGTATTTGGCCATGGATCTCCAAGAGCTCTATATAATTAATATCCTCCAGCACCTCCACCAACTCATGGAGGTTACTGTCCTCTTTTAATGACTAGCAAAGTATCATATACTAGGGGAGTATTTTTTGTTCCGTTCAGTTTTTATTTAAAAAGATAATTAAATTAATGTTTTTATAAAAAAATTAAAATCAAAACCGATTCAAGCTAAACAGTTTTAATTTGGTTTCATTTTGTTAATTGAAGAGAAAAACCAGAAAAAAACAGTTTTACTGAGTTTGCATCTCATGAAACCATCCAGTAGAGGTTCTTCAGCAATGAACATTTGATTATCTCTAAAATCACAACGTTCCTTCGCCTTCAAGTTAACTCTTCTCCAGGAAGTAAGATGAAGTGCATGAAGACTTCTGGCTAAGATCCAGAGAGGGTCTTTTGTGGGATCTGAATGTTACCTGGATTCTGATAGAGAGATGAACAAAAAGGGATTTTTGGGGTGCTAAGATCCAAAGTCGAGAGAGAAACAACAGTCTCGTGAAGCAATATCTCTGTTAGGGCAGCTTGGAATTAGTCGGTCGGAGGGAGGGGGGCTAAAAAGTATATGGGTCTTAACAGCTATTTTTAATATCACCAATTTTTTTTTTTAATTTTAACCTTTTAAAATTAAAAACCAACCGTAGTAAATTGTTTTTTAATTTTCCTAATTAATTTAATTAGTTTTTTATTATTATCTTGATTTAATTAATTTTTTTACACGCCCCTGTTAACTACCACGAAAAGATTATAACTCAAACTTGTTTTCTTTGTAATTATCTCGAACTTTTTTTATAAATTTTTTAGAAAAAAACACAAGAATTTTTTAGAAATGAATGAATCCGCATCCAATTGCAAAGCAAATAAGAAAAATATATTTTGTGTTAAGAGTGCATGAGGAAATTGAATCCACATTTTTCTAGTTTTTTTTTTTGGTCCCTGCACTAACTAGGAATCGCTTATGAATTTAAAAAATTACAAGATCAAATTTAAGGATCCTCACAGAGTACTTATTGCGGGCCATTTTATAGGAAACCATAATGGTCATGTGCGAAAAAGGTGAAACTTGGATCTTAAATCTCACCAATGTAGAAGCAAGAGGGACGAGAACTCCTATTCGAGTCCCACCTGTCAATCTATCTGCAATAGGGAACCCAAACTCGGAACTTCTGATAATATAGAACTGCTTCAAGCACACCCCAAGCCAGAGGAGGAAAGAGAGAGATGCATGTCTGTACTACTAACTAAACCAAAGAGAAAGATGCATGTCTGTACTACTAACTAAACCATAAAATAAAAATTTCAATGGTGTGTGTGTGTCTATATATATATATATATATATATGTATCTTTTCACTTCAATCTATGGACAAAACAGAGGAATTCAGAATCTACAGCAAAGAAGGCCCTGCATCCACTTCCTAGGTTTCTGGAAATGTCTTCGGTCAGCTTTTGCCATTCTCGCAGGACTGCTATTCCATTCTGACTGTAATCTGTGCAAGACAATAGGCATAATCAAGTCATTACTCACCGATTTTATATATGGATACATATAGAAAAGGAAAGAAATAGTTTGGTTGTTATTTACATGGGGAAGGCAAAAGAGCGGGTGCTGGTTGTGCTGCTATCCGATCTAAGAGAGACACTACCAGAATATGCAATAGGACCCGAGTGACTTGTCAGGCCAAATAAAAGACCCGATGAAGAGAAACTTGACTCTCCATCAGCATATTGAAGTTGACCACCTGAAAGCGGTTCAGCATTAGGTTCTTCAAACCTGGGCACGATTCGAGTCCCAAGACGCTGAGATTCACCATTCCGAGGAGACTCTCTCACACTTGCAGCATGAACAGAAGAGTCATTGTCAAAACTGATGCTTCGTGTCTCTGTCTTGCTATTGTAAGGTAACTCATCCTCGATCCTACTGGTCGATTCTTCAGAAAAAGAATCCAAAGCATGGCTTGCCAATTTTGTTTCCTTGCTATCCGATACTTCTGCTGCAGAAGTAAGAGTGGGACTCACCAAGACTGCTTCCGTGTGGCCATGGTCTGATTCTTGATATGCAGGATCTTGGGTAGGGATTGCCAGGGTTGCTGACTCAAGGCCAATGTCCGAGATTGTTTCCTCGCTGCAATTTTCAGATTCTTCACTGGCAGAATCTGTCTCCAATATTGCATTTTCCCTCGGGCACTGCAAGCAAGCATTCAAACCATCACAAACAGCATTACATTCAAACCAAAACATGCCAAACCCAACACCTCAACTTTCGCTGTCCCTCTACACCAAATGCATTTGAAAACCAAGCTGAAATAGTTTTTCTGAAGCAAGGACCCGGGGAGAGGACCTATCAAGCCCTTTACAAGAGAAGTAGCTAGCAATGAGTTTGCTGGAGACCAGATGATCATTAGCTATTCTACCAAGCACCTTCCATTTAAGGGTAAAAGGACAGAGGTCTATCCATTGGGTGATGTAAGCGATCACACTTATTCTATCAATTCAGTGCAAGCGGTATGGTGACAGAACCCCCTCCCCCACCAAAAAAAAATGAAGAGAGAGAGGAGAGGAGAAATGCTACACATAAATAAAAAGCAATTCAATAACAATTAACTATGAATGGATAGAGCCATGCTTCCTTTTTCTCTATTTACTTTTTATTTGTGAATTTGGAGCAAACCAAAATAATTTTGGTGAAGATGTGCATACCAGAAGAGATTGTTGTTCAACTTTATCCATGTTGTTGTGATAGGAAGCATTGGCTGGGGTAGACTTGGCACCTAATTCTGACATCGAAAGCAGATCTCTCAGTGATAAAATCTCTTTGGAAGCATCATCTGTAACCTTCTTTGTCCCATAATCCATTACTTCCTCTGTCGGCATTAAATGTTTGGGATCACAATCAAGGGACAGATCATGTTTCAAACCCTTTTCTTCGGAAGATATAAGCACATCCGGAACAGGCAAATGAAGATCCACATTTTGCTTTTCTGATGGAGATTTCAGCATTTCTGGAATCAGCATATCAAGGTCAGACTTTTCTTTGATCATCTCATTGTTCATATCCCTTTCAGAAGGTAAGAATTCACACATATTCTTCTTGTGTGCATCTGTGTCAAACAAGAACTTGTCCTGCAAAGGAACTCCCTCATCAACACGGATGTCCTTGACATGGTATGTATTCTCTTTGTAACAAACTATTAACTCTGGCACCTCACGTACCATAACACTCTTGTCCATATAGAAAACCGACTCCTCGAATGGTTCCATTTTCAGTGAAGAATGAGGAGATGGTACTGGTGCTACATTTGGTAATCGATCTGCATCACCTTCCATGCCCTCCAAATCACTCAACTTTCCATTCTCAATTTCCTTCACAGACCCATTTCCAGACTTGAGTCCAATGAAATCCAGAGCATTGTCATTATATTCAACAGGTCTTGAATCAGGCTCGTGGCTCATGGCTCCATTGCAAAAAAAACACGTTCACTCTCTGCAAGGAGCATATTTAATGGCAGTGAAATCTGAAATCTGAGCGTTAGAATGTCCACAGTAGAAGGAAACTTAAATGACAGTATATTTCCAGATAAAACAATCCACCCAGCAAGTAAAAATGAATGCTAAACGGGGGATAAAATAGTAGCAAGTCTCCTTACAATACTTGCAAGAAAAACAGAAACATACACTGCAAACTTAAGCTAACTACGAAAAACAAAACGTCAAATGGAGATGAAGAATGCAGAGTAGGTAATTACCAATTCTCATGTTTCACATAGATTGTACGAGATGGAAGATGTACAGCTATTCAAGCTACTGTAAATATTGTTTTCAAACATATACTACTTGGACAATGCTATCACCTGCTCACCAAAACAAGGTTGGCAAGGAAAATCGACTAAACTTTGGAAAGGAAAACTAACAGTAAGGAGATAAAATTGGCATACAGATGCTCAACTCAAAATGACAGAACAAGCACTATAAAAAAAAAATCTGCAATCTAACAGTCATCAATTTCTAACTAAAATGGTCATAGTTAAGGCTGTCCAAGTTCTAAACAAGTAATTAGTCAACTTTTACAGGCATGCGAAGCTTGGGGAGAAACCCCAATTCTAAACAATAGGATGAAGCAAACATGACACGGGAACAGGATCAGAACAGGTGGAAAACAAGTTTAGGGGAAATTACGATAAAGAAAACCACATTCAGCCTGAGTCTAGTAGATAATCTACCAGAACAGGTGGAAAACAACCTTGACTATAATGTGTCAAATTTCGCAATCATGTGTCTGTCGTGGGAACCACTTTCTCTAACTTTAGGACAAAAAACCACCAAAAGGTCAAGTAACAAATCAACAAAGTAGCTCGCATAAACTAATTATGAAAAGAAAACCCGCAACTAGCTTAGCTTAGTTATTCAATAAAAATTCTGAAAGTCTAAGGAAAAGTTGTGATCAGAAGAAGAAAAAAGACATAGTTCAAGAGTTCTTACTTGAATATAATCATAATCCAAGCTTACGTTCTTAGCTTAAAGTTGAAAGATTAATGGTTGTCCAATTAAATTATCCAAAAACAGTATTTAAGAATAATAGCTTCACAAAGATTAATCCGAAGTCAAAAAAAAGCTTTCGGCATACCATGTGGAATTTTAAATCTGTTCTCTACATGATAAATAAGGACAAATAAAAGTTCGTACTTTTGCAAAAGCTTCCATAAACTTTCAACAAAAATATAATAACACGGCTCAAAACAACCCAACCAAATTTTTTAAACATAAAAAAGCGGAAAAGAAAGAGAAATTCGCAATGACCCTCGGACAACACCACCACCTTCTTTTTGTTTCGTAGCTAGTGATGATCAGATCTAAAACCATGAAAAATTATAAATAAAAGAAAATATGAAATCCAGAAACATCCCGAGTAAATCCCAGGTGGGTTTTCACTTTTACCTCGAGTCCCGTGATAAACGAAAAGAAATAAAGAAAATGAAAATCAGTGGAAACCAAAATAAAGCAATAAAAGAGATCTGAAACCAGATCCCACCACATAAACAATCTCAATAAACGCCACAAAAAATATAGCACAAATCAAAACAAAGAAAACATTAACAATGTCATACCCTTTTTATCAGCTTCAAAAAAAAAAAGCGAGCCCCTTCTTTTCTTTCTGATTCAGAATGAAGAAAAAAGCGAACCCCTTCTTTTCTTTCTGATTCAGAATGAACAGTGCCTCTTTTCAAGGCCTATCACTGCAAAAGAAAAGAAAAGAAAAGAAAAGAAACACTGAGAAAACGCATAAACAAATCAACATCTACCTCTAACTACCAGTGAGGAATCCATAAATAAACAAAACCTGAAGATATGTAAAGGCAAAAACAAAGAAGGAGAATAAACCTCAAGCAGTAAAGAGAGAGAAATTCTGTGTGAAAAACTAAGGTTTATTAAAGAGCTGATTGCTTTTAAGAGCAGAAATAGTGGCAATAAATTTTGAGAAACAGAGACGGGAGAAGGAAAGAGACAGATAGGCAGATGTATGTGACAGAGTTGTAATATACATGGCAATCCAGACCCTAAATAAGTAAATTAAAAAAAAAGGTCAACTAACATATGTCTGTAATTAATACCACGGATAAGAGCAGCTAACAGCTCTGTTTTAGTATCATACCCCCCCCCCCCCCCCCCACCCCCAACCCTTATTAATTATATTATAGTATTCAATACCTCGCCAGCTAAATAAATACCTTAAGACCTTTTTTTATTCCGATTTTTTGTTCCGGGTAGCCAAACACTAACGTCTTTTTTTCCGAGAAAAAATAAAGAAAAGGTTTTATTGCCGCATCAATCCCGAACAAGGCTTTCTTTCTCGCTTCTTACGTTTGAATCTTATAAGAACTGACAACGATGTCGGGGCGGGCGGGCGGGGGCAGGGAAGAGAGAATCTGAGATACTCAGGAGATTAATAGAAGTCAAAACTGTTTTTTGTTGCTGTTCTTGTTCCTGTTGTCGTTTCGCCGGAGATAGAGAGTTTCTGTTGTTTTTTGTGTTTGGTTCGGCCGGTCAAAGTGACGGCAAATTAAAAAGAAAATTTGTTTTTATTTCGAACGGAGCGAGAGATATGCTAGGGGTGACTGTGACAGGGAGAGACAGATGATATGATCAGAGTGAGTAGTGTCAGGTTTGTTGAGAGATTTTTCCTAGCCTGGCCCTGCCTGCTTCACTGGCTTTATGTGATTTCGTGGATAAATTCTGTCTATGATCATCCCGTTTTCTTTAACTTTGGGCATATAAGCCCTTGCATTTTCAATTTGTGTCCCTTTTGACCCCTTCAACCACTTAAAAGTTTTTATGCTGGAGCCAATGGAAGCCGCATGATGAAAATGTGTTCTGTGGAGGGGATACGACTAGAGATCGAAAGAATGAGGGCTGTCATGCTCGAAATTAAAGTACAGGATCTGATTAGATAATATTTGAAAACTTGGGGGACTACATGGGATGGATTTACACGAGATTTTGCTGCCAGCTTCTACTACTTTATTTTTATTTAACTTTAACTTTATTTTTTATTAAAGTGGAGGGCCGACAAGATATGAATTTCAAGTTTCATACTTTCATCCCTCCCCTCCAAACAGCTGAAATGCTCTAGTTCCCGCTCCTTGTCTCATACACATAAAAGGTATTTGTTAATATATTTTTTTAATTATATATAAGTTTAATTTGATAAGATAGAATATTTATTTTGTTGTCTGATGAATTTTTTAATTAAAATATTTTTTTCAATTAAATGATAATGAAAATAAATACACATTAAATTAATAAAATAAAATAAAAATATCTTACAAAGTTACACATATTAAAAATATTATTTTTAAAAAATATTTTTAAAAATACATTTTGTATATACAAAAGACTTGAAAAGACTTTGGATAGTTCTGAAAACCACTTAACAAAATAAATACATACAAGGTAATTCAGAGTGAGTAGTGTCAGGTTTGTTGAGAGATTTTTCCTAGCCTGGCCCTTCCTGCTTCACTGGCTTTATGTGATTTCGTGGATAAATTCTGTCTATGATCATCCCGTTTTCTTTAACTTTGGGCATATAAGCCCTTGCATTTTCAATTTGTGTCACTTTTGACCCCTTCAACCACTTAAAAGTTTTTATGCTGGAGCCAATGGAAGCCGCATGATGAAAATGTGTTCTGTGGAGGGGATACGACTAGAGATCGAAAGAATGAGGGCTGTCATGCTCGAAATTAAAGTACAGGATCTGATTAGATAATATTTGAAAACTTGGGGGACTACATGGGATGGATTTACACGAGATTTTGCTGCCAGCTTCTACTGCTTTATTTTTATTTAACTTTAACTTTATTTTTTATTAAAGTGGAGGGCCGACAAGATATGAATTTCAAGTTTCATACTTTCATCCCTCCCCTCCAAACAGCTGAAATGCTCTAGTTCCCGCTCCTTGTCTCATACACATAAAAGGTATTTGTTAATATATTTTTTTAATTATATATAAGTTTAATTTGATAAGATAGAATATTTATTTTGTTGTCTGATGAATTTTTTAATTAAAATATTTTTTTCAATTAAATGATAATGAAAATAAATACACATTAAATTAATAAAATAAAATAAAAATATCTTACAAAGTTACACATATTAAAAATATTATTTAAAAAATATATTTTTAATAATACATTTTGTATATACAAAAGACTTTGGATAGTTCTGAAAACCTCTTAACAAGATAAATACATAAAAGGTAATAAAAAATAAATACTATCTAAATTCATTTTAAATCAAAAAAAATTAAATTTTAAAAGAACATGATTTACATTACATTTCCAACCACTCTAATAAAAAAAATCCAAAGATTTATACAGAATCCGACATGTTGATTTGTATTCTACGGACCAGGAAAACAAATCAGATTTGAACATGGAAAATAATCAATTCTGTCGATTATCCACGCATCAAATCTCAACACATTTCTTGTGAAATACTTTTATGCAAATGACCATAGTGTTAAATTATTAAATTGGTTTCCTTTTTTATCACGGTTGCTCACCATTTCCCTGCTTCATTCATTCAAGTCAAATCTTCCTTGATACATTACGTTACAGTTTATATGGTCTTTTGACCCCCACTCGGAGATTCTTTTTTAAAAAAAAAACAAAACTGTAAAAAATGAGTGTGCATTTGTTATCAACATATTTTCTAACATAAAAATAATTAACTATAAAATGAAAAGTCAATTTGTATATTTAATAAATTAAATTAAAAATTATATGTATTAATAAATGTATAAAAAAACTCGAACCAAAAAATAAATTTTAAAGTTAAAAAAATGGATGCATGCTAAAATACTTGATCCCACGCCACCAATAGCCCTTGGTTTTATTTTCAGTACAGGACAATTGAATTATTTACAATGAAATACATGTTAAATATAATATTATCTATTTAGTTATACTAGTTTTTTTTTTTTTTTTTGATTTACGTGGGGTGTCCGGGTCAGCTTGCGCGCACCACGACTAATCCCCACGGCCCACTGAATATCCTGCAAACCCAGTAGGCATGTAAGGCACCGCGGGGGTGACAGGCGTGCACGCTAGGGCTTGAACCCAGGTGCAGTGGAAGGAGACAAGCCCCTTCCACCGCTAGGCCAAGCCCTAGTTATACTAGTTTTGATTCAACTCTAAGGGGAAGAAAAGAAGAAGAAACGTTGGAAAAAAAAACACTCGTTGATACCAAAAACACTATTACAGTGTTATTTGAAAAAAAAATTCCAAAACTAAAAGGTATTTTAACAAATTTCATGTGATTTTTTTTATAAAAACTTCAATGAACTGGACGGGACAGCCCCTGGTCCCAAGTTTACGAGTGTACATATTATTTTCTTGGTATTATTGATAGCAAAAAACCACAACCACTAAACTCACTCATTGATAGCAAGTTTGATTTTTATAAAGTTTTTTTATTAAAAAGAATTTTTGAAAACTTTTGATTTTTTCATTTCAAATTAATTTGTATATCTCTTTAGATTATTTTCATGTATTGATTTAAAAAATAAATTATTTTAACATATATTTTTAAACAATAAATACTTTAAAAAACAATTAATTACAACCTCAAACACTACCTGAGTATTTGAAACGCGGTCAAACAAACATTTTCTTTCTATTCGTTGTTTTCCATCCCCTTCCTTGTCTATCAATCCCAATTATTTAAATATAAATAATATAAAGGTTTGGATTGAAAACTAAATCTCAAGAGCTGGAAGGACTAAAAACAATGAAAATAAAAGTTCTGGACAAACAAAAATTTTATGCATAGTTATAACTAGCCACTTGGTTTCTTCATCCTTTACACTCTAGTCCTCTAACTTAGAATTTCGACTCTCAAATGCAAATTATAAGAAATTGGTTGTTAGCAGGGGCAGAAAATGATGCAATCAAATGGAAAATAAGTTTGATAAAAATGGAGTTTAAAGAATAAACAGGATAATACACGTGCATGAAAAGTTAATGGGTGGTGAAATGTCGTCCGATACATGTTAAATGGACATGGATTTCCCTTTCTATTTTAGGTTTTTGTATTGATTTTATGGAGCGTATGGAGTCAGAATCCTACTCTTGCCATTAAAAAAATAAAAAAAGAATCATGTCTATTTTAAAAAATGGAAATACTAGGAATAGTATATACAGGCAGAAAATGGATAAAATAATACACTAATTTAGGAAAACAGAAAAGGATGCAGTGAATCACGAGCACAGAAGATATCGCAAAATACCATAAATCACTGAAAGTTAATGCCTGCTGTGTGACTCTCAACTCTCGAGAAAAATGACGGGTCACGAGACAAGGCAAGCTATGTTTGTTTCGTGACTCGAGCATGACTCTTCTCCGAGTTGAGTATGATTGCGACTTCCGGGATCTGTACCAGGGTCTCTCATGACATGAACTAGTGCTTTGACTGGTTCACACGTGTAGCCGTCGTCTGTGCACGACCAGGAACAGCTAACCGCTCGTTTCCATTTTTCCTTTTTTTCCGCGGAAATAGTTGTTGACTTCTTGTTATTTTTTTAAGTTGTTTTTATAAAAAATAATTTTTTTAATATCTAAGTATTGCAATAAAAAATAAATTAAAAAATAATTTTTAGTACTTAACTATATTGTAAAAAATAAAATAAAAAGTAATTTATTAATATTTTTTTAAAAAAATCATTACAATAATGAGAATAAAGATAATGAAATTAAATAAAATACATGTCAACTAAAAGAATAAAAATAAAATCTGGTACATAAAATTTTCTATTAAAAAATAAAAAAAAAATAACAATAAAATAAACATGGGCTAAAGTTTATATTAAAATCAAATTATAAAAGACAAGATTAAAAAAAATTAAAATAAAATATATAGCAATAAAAAAATCAAGAATTAAATATAATATGATCAATAAATAATAATATATTTTCTATTTTTTTTACAACTTCTAAAAAATATTTTTCTATCTACAATAAAAGAAAAAACTTTTTTCTAAAAACAAGATCATTTTTTTCTTGAAGTATAAAATATTTTTTATTAATTAACTTTATCACGATTTAACTTAACCTATCAAATATTATTCTTTTTGAGTTTTTTTATTCTTATAAATTTATTCTTGATGACCATGTATTGCTCTAAAACGTATTTAATAAGTTAACATTTAGCAATATTGATAAGACCAGTTATTAAAATTTTATTCGCTGATATGAGATATTATAATTTATTCTCTTAAAAAAACCTTATGACTTTGTTAGCATGATGAAATAGATAATAAAATTTAAAAAATTTAAATTGTATTTTATAAAATTTTATTTTTTATAAAAATAAATTGAGCTCAAAATTTACCCCCACAATGCAACGCAGACCGAGTTGCATGCACTTCCTTCTTTTAAAATCATATTAAATTAGATCATGGTAATATGATCAAATTAAAGTATCAAAATACTGATTTAATTATCAGTTCATGATGAAATTAAATTTAGTAATGTTACTTTTTTTATGTGATCTAACTTTTAATTATACTTTGCAGTGGTGACGATGAAGCTTGAATTTAATATTCTCCGAGTGTTAGTTTCCGTATCATTCCCAACGAAAAAAAAAAAAACGCTTAAAATGACAAAAACATTGGAAATGTTTTTTAAAAAACCCAATGTCCTTTTGTTCCCACTAGTATCCAGGCCATGAACGATGATCCCCATTCATTGAATTGGAGTCGGTCTCGAGGACCGCGTCCTGTGTATTTAACGCTTTTTTCTACCATACTTTAGTCAAATAATAGGTTTGTATGTCGCATTTATATCTTTTTTTACCAGGCAGACACGTACATCCACAGCTTTCAAGTGGTTTTCGTGCCGTCCTTTGACAAGGGAAACCACTCAATTCAGAGGCTGCATCGCACTTCTATAATTCACTGGCAGCCAAGTCTGGGTTTAGGGCGCAGCTATTTGTGGGTTCCGGCAGCTTGCACGTTCCCGGCCGTCATCATGGGACCTGATTTACACTTGGTCCCATGAAAGAAGGTGCGTGCATATTCCTGCATCGATTAGTGTTTTCTTCATTTCACCTGACATTGATAGCTGGCGGCTTGACGATAAGATGAAGTAAGAAATTTGTATCCAACTCTTCTTTCTTCTCTTTACCCCTTCAATTAAATAACGGTATATCCCTGGCTTCCTTGTTGTAATTATCTAAAATAACAAAAACAATAATTCAAATTAAAAACATCATATTAGCTAAGATAGATAAGAGGTGCAGACTATTAAAATTAATAAATTTGAGGTCAATGACAGTGCAAAAATCTCAAGAGTTGCACATTTTCTTTACATTTAAAAAAAATGTGAATCCCCCCTCGTGGACGTACAAACTAGTTTCAATCCCTGTCTGAATCCATGGTTTAAAAATCATTACAATAATAAGAATAAAATCTAGAAGATAAAAATTTGAAAGATAATAAAATTAAAAAATATTTTAAAATAAAATATATATCAATTAAAATCAAATCTGATTTACAAATTTTTTTAATTAAAAAAAACAAATAACAATAAAATAAATATGGACTGAAGTTTATATTAAAATCAAATTATAAGAGACAAGATTAAAAAAATTAAAATAAAAAATATAACAATCAAAAGATTAAGAATTAAATTCAATATGATCAATAAATAACAATATATTTTTTATTTTTTTTATAGCTTTTAAAAAATATTTTTTATCTAAAATAAAAGAAAAAACATTTTTCTAAAAACAAAACCAATTTTTTCTTGAAGTATATAATATTTCTTATTAAACAACTTTGTTACAATACAACTACCCGTCAAATATTATCTGTATGAGTCTTGTTGTTTTTATAAATTTGTTTTTAATAATCATATATAGCTTTAAAATATATCTAACAAGTTAGTATTCAACAATATTAATAAAACTAATTATTAAAATTTTATTCATTGATATGAGATATTATAATTCACCATTTTTAAAAAATTTAATAACCTTGTTAGCATAATTAAACAACTAGTAAAATTAGAAAAATTTAGATCGTATTTTAGCAAAATCTATTTTTTTATAAAAATAAATTAAACTCAAAATTTACCCCCACAATGCAGACCGAGTTGCATGCACTTCCTTCTTTTAAAATCATATTAAATTAGATCACGGTAATATAATCAAATTACTGGTTTAATTATCAGAACTTAGTAATGTTACTTTCCCTATGTGATCTAACTTTTAATTATATTTTGCAGTGGTGACGATGAAGCTTGAATTTAATATTCTCCGAGTGTTAGTTTCCGTATCATTTCCAACAAAAAAAAAACGCTTAAAATGACAAAAACATTGGAAAAAAAATGAAAAAAACCTAATGTCCTTTTGTTCCCACTAGTATCCAGGCCATGAACGGTGATCCCCATTCATTGAATTGGAGTCGGTCTCGAGGACCCCATCCTGTGTATTTAACGCTTTTTTCTATCATACTTTAGTCAAATAATAGGTTTGTATATCACATTTATATCTTTTTTTACCAGGCAGACACGTACATCCACAGCTTTCAAGTGGTTTTCGTGCCGTCCTTTGACAAGGGAAACCACTCAATTCAAAGGTTGCATCGCACTTCTATAATTCACTGGCAGCCAAGTCTGGGTTTAGGGCGCAGCTATTTGTGGGTTCCGGCTGCTTGCACGTTCCCGGCCGTCATCATGGGACCTGATTTACACTTGGTCCCAGGAAAGAAGGTGCGTGCATATTCCTGCATCGATTAGTGTTTTCTTCATTTCGCCTGACATTGATAGCTGGCGGCTTGACGATAAGATGAAGTAAGAAATTTGTATCCAACTGTTCTTTCTTCTCTTCACCACTTCAATTAAATAATGGTATATCCCTGTCTTCCTTGTTGTAATTATCTAAAATAACAAAAACAATAATTCAAATTAAAAACATCATATTAGCTAAGATAGATAAGAGGTGCAGACTAGTAAAAATAATAAATTCGAGGACCATTATTAAAAAAATATATTCCAGTTAAAAAAATCAAAACAATTATATTTTTAAGGTCAATGACAGTGCAAAAAAAAAAAAATCTCAAGAGTTGCACATTTTCTTTACATTTTAAAAAAATGTGAATCCCCTCGTGGACGTAGAAACTAGTTTCAATCCCTGTCTTAATCCATGGCCTATCTTTAACATGCAATTTGTAAATCAATGCCAATTGAGTATATTGGCGTGGAATCCCAACTGGTATTTTTAATTTGTGGACCTGGATGACTGTACCGGCTCCTATTCTCTTGTTGATTACTGGTCTAACACTCGAGGCTAAGTAGTAATTTTTTAATAATTTTAATTAAAAACCTATTTTTAATATCAATGCATTGAAATTATAAAAAAATAAATTTAATATTACTTAAAATAAAATAAAAAAAAGTTAAAACCAGACTAATAAACACAGTCTAGTGTGTAAATGATGAATGCTTCATATATATATATATATATATATAGCGTATTGGAAAATGTAATTATAATTATTTTTTAAAAATTTCTTATTTAAAAATTTATTAAAATAATATTTTTTATTTTTTAAGAATTATTTTTTATATCAATATATTGAAATAATCTGAAAATATAAAAAAAATAATTTAAAAATAATAAAAAATATTTTTTAAAAAATATTTCTAAAATGCTAAAATAAACAAAAACACGGGAGAAGCGAAGCGAGGTTGGTGGGAATAGACTTCCTTGTCCGATTAACGACAACTCTTGAAACAATCACAGACAAAATCAATGACATGTATGTGAAACTCGTCACAAGTTTATAACACGTTGTGCTTGTTCTTCCAGTTCAGTGGGTGCCAGGGAATCTGATAATGTGAGATGAGATGTCTTTGGGTTTTTTTTTTGGTTGGTTTTATTAAAAAAAATATTAAAAAGTGCAGCTTTGTGGTTGAATAAGTAAATAAGTTGCGGTTGAATAAGTTGTGCACCCACGGTATTAGCCTAGCGGTGGCAGAAGTATTTGCTCCTTCCACTGCCACAGGTTCGATCTTTGGAGTTGTATGTCTGTCAGCCCCGCATTACCTTATCTGTCTACTGGGTTTGCAGGGTATTCAGTGGGTCATGGGGATTCGTCGTGGTGCGCGCAAGCTGGCCCGAACACCCCACGCAAATCAAAAAAAAAAAAGTAAATAAGTTGTGCCTTAGAACCAAAATCTAAACTCGTTAAACATGTCTTTATTATATGGTTGTTTATATAGCTGTAAAAATTATTTTTTAAAATAAATTAAAAATAATATATATTTTTAAAGTTATTTTTAATACTAATATATCAAAAAAATTAAAACAACACAAACAAATAAAATAATACCAAGCTATTTTTTTAAAAAAAAAATAAGATAGTAATCACAAACCAATCACCATCACCGTGGATTAATAAAATTAATTAACAAGTCCTTTGATATATTCAACCATATATGTTTGAATTTATTTAGCATGGTATATTAATGTCTGTTCTCCAGGTTACTCAATCATCATAGTTTAACCAATCTAATTAATGACTTTTCCGAGCTAATTTAAGTTATTTTTAAACTTTTAATCAATGAAAATGTCATAAATATATTTAGCTTGAAATAAAATTTGAATAGGGAAAAGAAATATTATAAAATTTAGTTAAAATCTTGATTTTATTGAAAGTATTTTTCTAAAAAAACTTTCAACCCGTGAATTATAACAACGTATGTTACATAAATTTTTCAAAAAATCCACTTTAATTCGTTTTTACTAATTATATTTATATTCAAAAGTTATAAAATTTAGTCAAGATCTTGATTTAACCAGGAGTTTAAGTCTTTAACGTTTGATTTGTATATATTCTAGCTCATGTTATATAATTATTTTTCAAATAAATTATTTTAATTCATTTTTCCTTGACATGTTTATAATTTAAAAGTCATTTTATTTTATTTTTATCACAAGTCATTTATGGAATAATATTTGAACCACGATTCAAAGTCAAAGGTCTTTTTTCACAGGTTATATGAAGCACTCTTAGTCTTTTGTGAACCTATATTAAGAGATTATTATTTCGAGGACAGTAAATAATCGGTCAAGAGACTAGTAGATTACGTTTTAGATAATTAATTTTGATAAATTATAAATGATATTCCGTGGTATAAAGTGTTTTTTAATTAAAAATATATTAAATTTATAATTTATAATTTTTATTTAATTTTTTTAATATTAGAACTATAAAAAAATAAAAAAAGTATAGATTTGATGTACTTTTTGAATGAAAAATAATTTTAGAAACAGTTTAAAAAATAACTGAACCGTGTTAGAGACAAAGCATGCATTTTATAAATAACTCCTTGTTCACTGTCCAGTAGAAAAGAAAAAAAAGTCAACTCCTGCAATTCCACAGGGCTGCCTGTATAGTCGATACTAGAGTTCGCCCACAAGAATAGTAATCAATAGTAATCACACAGGGGGTCTCGTCCTACGGAAAAGGAGGCGGGGGACATGTAACGTCTGTTTTTTTCACACGGCTGTGGTGGTTGACATGTTTTCCGATAGAGATATTATTTATTTAAAATTTCATATTTATTTAAAATATTTTTGTATTTTAATATACTAAAATAGTATTTTAATTAATTCAATGAACTACGGGGCACTTTCAGACAGACGCTATCATGTCTCCTCTAACGTTCCACCACGGCATTTCTCCCCCGAAAAAATACTCAACTGGCATAATTAAAATTCTTCATCTCGCATTATTAATAACCACTCCACATCATCAATGTTTCCCATGGCTGTCACAATAATTTGCGTATTTAGCGAATAAATTGTTACATCATGACAACAACAACTATCCTCTTTCACGAAATATTTCAAGAATTTTTTATATGTATATTTTTTTTAGCCTAATTTTATAACCTATATAGTAGGTTTAATAAATTAAGTTATGTTAAATTTTTATTTTTTATTTTATCATTCAATATTAAATTAATTATACATTGTAATTCATGATTTTTTTTATAAGATTATACTGATTATATGACTCGGATTATGAGTTTGACTGATTAATCTAATTCACTCAAGTTTTTTATTTTTTTCTTTAATTGTTTTTTTTTCAAATTTATTATTCAAAATCAAGTTAATTAAAAAATAAATTTTATATTTTATTTTAGTTTATTTTTTATAAAATTATCTTAATCTTATAGTTTGAATAACGTGTTTTACTAGTTAACTTAAATAAACTCATACTATTTTACTGTACTATGAATTTATTGAAAATCAAATTTTATATTTTTTTTATTGGGTAACCATAATCTTGTGATCTTGATTAATAGTCTTGTGATCTTAATTATGAGTTTAACAAATTATTACAGATCAAATTTATTTATTTTTTATAAAGTTATTTTAATCTTATAACATAGATTATGAGTTTGATAAATTAATCAAAATTAATTTTTTATTTTATTTTTAAATATTGAATTAATTGATAATTAAATTTTATAACTTTATATAAAATTATTATTACTTTATAATTAGAATAATAAACTTAACAAGTTAATCTAAATTTGGTTAAATTAATTTAATATATTATTAATTTAATATATATATATATATATATATATATATATATTTAAAAGCTTCCTTGAATTTTTTGAGTTAGCTATCTGTATACGCATCAGTTAATTAGGTTGCATCACATCAACCAGTTCACGGTTTAAAATTTCTTTACCTTGAAAACGTTATTGTTTTTTTATACGTTATTTTTTTTTGATTTGATGTATTTTAATATGTTATCAATACGTGGTCGTATCAATGCCAATTATATACAATATATAATTTCTGATATGTATTTGAACCACGATTCAAAGTCAAAGGTCTTTTTTCACAGGTTATATGAAGCACTCTTAGTCTTTTGTGAACCTATATTAAGAGATTATTATTTCGAGGACAGTAAATAATCGGTCAAGAGACTAGTAGATTACGTTTTAGATAATTAATTTTGATAAATTATAAATGATATTCCGTAGTATAAAGTGTTTTTAATTAAAAATATATTAAATTTTTAATTTTAATTTTATTTTTATTTTTTTAATATTAGAACTATAAAAAATAAAAAAAGTATAGATTTGATGTACTTTTTGAATGAAAAATAATTTTAAAAACAGTTTAAAAAATAATTGAACCGTGTTGGAGACAAAGCATGCATTTTATAAATAACTCCTTGTTCACTGTCCTGGAGAATATAAAAAAAAGTCAACTCCTGCTATTCCACTGGGCTGCCTGTATATTCGATACTAGAGTTTGCCCACAAGAACAATAGTAATCACACAGGGGGTCTCGTCCTACGGAAAAGGAGGCGGGGGACATGTAACGTCTGTTTTTTTCACACGGCTGTGGTGGTTGACATGTTTTCCGATAGAGATATTATTTATTTAAAATTTCATATTTATTTAAAATATTTTTGTATTTTAATATACTAAAATAGTATTTTAATTAATTCAATGAACTACGGGGCACTTTCAGACAGACGCTATCATGTCTCCTCTAACGTTCCACCACGGCATTTCTCCCCCGAAAAAATACTCAACTGGCATAATTAAAATTCTTCATCTCGCATTATTAATAACCACTCCACATCATCCATGTTTCCCATGGCTGTCACAATAATTTGCGTATTTAGCGAATACATTGTTCCATCATGACAACAACTACTGTCCTCTTTCACAAAATATTTCAAGAATTTTTTATATGTATATTTTTTTTAGCCTAATTTCATAACCCATATTATACTATATTATAGATTTAATAGATTAAGTTAAGTTTAGTTTTTATTTTAAAATTATATTTTTCTATTTTATCATTTAATATTAGATTAATTATATATTATAATTCATGATTTATTTTTGTTTATTTTCTATAAGATTATTTTAGTTTTATAACTTGGATTATGAGTTTGACTGATTAATCTAATTTACTCAAGTTTTTTTTTAATTTATTATTGAAAATCAAGTTGATTAAAAATTAAGTTTCATACTTAGTTTTATTTTATTTTTTATAAGACTGTTCTAATTTTATAATTTGAGTCACATTTTTATGAATTTATTGAAAGTCAAATTTTATATTTTTTTATTGGGTAACCATAATCTCGTGATCTTGGTTATGAGTTCAACAAATTATTACATACCAAAGTCATTTTTTCTATTTACTTTTTGTGAAATTGTTCTAATTTTATAAGATAGATCAAGAGTTTGATAAATCAATCAAAGTTTATTTTTTATTTTATTTTTAAATACTGAATTGATCGATAATTAAGTTTTATAACTTTATATAAATTTATTATTACCTTATAACTAGAGTAATTAATTTAACAAATTAATCTTTGTTTTTTTATACGTTATTTTTTTTGATTTGATGTTTTTTTATATGTTATCAATACGTGGTCATATCAATGCCACTTATATACAATATATAATTTCTGATATGTTTTTTTTTCCCGGTAGCAGTGAATTCTTCAATCACTTCTCTGACGGCCACGAAAAAGGAGGTACCGAGGCATATACACGACCTGCACTCTCATCGCTAATCAGTGATGTCAGAAAACTATAAAATAATTTATAATTCCTCTAGTTCTATTATTCTGCTCTCTCTTTAATACCCAGCCAGCTCAGAAAATTAAAATCTATATTTATACTATTTAAAAAGATATTTTTTTATTTGGCTCTTCAATATAACATTTTCCATTAGAGATGCTCTTAGAAAGATATTGATTCCTTATTTTTATAAATATTAACAGACTGTGTTAAAATAATTGTGTATCAAATATATTAAAATACAGTTGGCTCTTCTAAATGGCTTCTTACCATTGGAATGCACATCAACAAAAAAAAATTATAACTACATTATTTATAAAGCTATATTACCAATTTAGCTCTTTTAAAAAGCATATGTCATCGGAGATGCTCTGACTTTCTTGTTTGATCGAGAAGAGATAACCCTCACTGATGCACTGATAAAAGGCAAAAGGCCCACGAGCACAAAGGAAAAGGCCTGTCAATGGTCCCGTTGCAATCGAGCCTATCAAAACCCATCACTCGTCGCTTTATCCCGAAAAAACCTCATCGTCAACGCGTTACTGAGATTTATCAACCGAGAACATAGAAAGACAGGCAGCAAACTCAGTGCTACTGGATACTGTCACTATAATAGGGCGACTCCAGTGAAATTCCTGGATTCACTGAATGGGCCCATGAACTTTCAACTGTATTTGGGCCTGGAGAAAGTGGTGGGTTTTATCTAAAATCTACATAAACAAGCCCACTTATCACTCACGAGAACCGTGTATTGAACTAGGAAGAGTCATAATCTAGGGCATCTCAAATATATCACAAGTAAATGAATCCTAAATCACCTTGTCTTCGCAAGTTACAGAAATTCCGATCTCTTAATCCTTGCCACAGTTGTTTCCATATAATCTTCTATACCCACTTATTCATGTGTATTATCCCTGAGTATATCCATGAGAATTACTTCGAGATTAATCTGTTAATACCAGCAACTATAAGAGAAGCAAGAAGAGAGAATCGAGAGGAAAAGAGGAGAAGAAAAATATGATTTTTTTTCTTAATCTGGATGTGGTGGGAAGAGAGAAAATGAAGATGATTTGCTATGATTTTAATTTGTATAGATGTTATGCGATTATTTAGCAAGGGTGATTTCTTTTGGATGCTTCCAAAACAATGGGGGAAAAAGAGATTGGTGTGGTCGTTGCTCTTCAAATCATTCAGAAAAAAGTTGAACTATAATCAGCATTTTTTCATGATTTTTTTAAATTTTTTCTTTTAAAACAAACTTGTTTTGTTTCAGATCCATTGATGTTGTTTTGAACGCTTCGTAAGCATTAAATGAAATTTTTTTTGACAGACATCAGCCAATAAAAAAAAAACATTTAAATGTTAGATTTTAAAAGTTTTCTAGATTTCTTTTTTAAATATTTCTTACGAACATCAAATTAACATGTTATATCCAGAATAAAACTTATAAGATAAAACTTATACCCGAATCTAAATATTTTTTTAAAATTATTTTTGATATTAGTATATTAAAATATTTAAAAACATAAAAAAATATTAATTTAAAATAAAAAAATAATTTTTTTTTATTTTTAAAATATTTTTAAAACGTGAAAATAAACAGAATCACAATCTCCTAAAAAAAGATAATCAAGTTCAGATACTAGAAAGCATGTTATCTTAGTATATTTATATGTATGTATTCCCTTTAAACCATCAAAATTATTCCTTCATAAATTAAAATTTATCGGTATTGTCTTGGTATAACTACTACTGAGATAATCTGACATTTAAAAATTATTAACCCTACTACTAAAGAAATACATTCATGTTCAGACACTTGAAGCCTATTATCTCAATATATTTATACATATGTATGCTCTTTAAATCATTAAATTTATTCATTTATAAATTAAAATATACCATTGTCGTCTAACTACTATCAAGATAATATAATATTTAAGTTATTGACCCTACTACTAAAAAAAGACATTCAAGTTCAAACATCTAAAAGTTATTATCTAAATATATTTATACATATGTAAACTATTAAATTTATTTATTTATAAATTAAAATATACCAATATTATCTCAGTGAAACTACTACCAGGATAATCTGTTATTTAAATTGTTAACCCTACTACTTCCACATAATCCTTTACATGAACTTCTAATGTGCAATCTATCTATCAACACTATAAAACCTTAATTTTATTCTTTTGTTATTGTTCTGGAGGAGAAAAAATAAAAAATAAAAAATAAAAGTATGCTCGTGGCTCGAGAGAGAGGGAAATGGGAGAAAAAGCATATAATAATTTTTAAAAAATATAAAAAATATTATTTCAATATAAAAATACTTTTAAAAATAATACTTTATTGCCTTATGACCGTGCGAGTTTGTAGGCGTGGCTGCGAGTGACAGAGACGTCCGTATCTTTTGTGGTGTTGTGGGACCGAGACCAGGCAGAACACAACAGAAACTGAAGAGAACAGGAGCGTTCAAGGCAAGAAGACAAGCCAACAAAACCCGGGCTTACCCCTTTTTGTCCGCGTATAAACAGACCAAAACGCAGTCGCACACCCAGTCACGTTTTCTCAATCTCAACCAACAAAAATTCACAGCACCCTACAACAACAACAATGACTGTTAATGCACCGACTCACTGCACTCTGCCACCGATTCGCACCCTACCAACTCGCTCCTCTATTTCTTTCTTTAAACGGAGACAGCCCATTTTCTTAAACGAAGCTCCAAACCCGAGAATCGTTTTAGTTCGCTGCGATAAGCTTAATTTGGATGGGCTAGGACCCATGAGATCCGTTCTGGAGACCGAATCTGTGTCGGGCAACTCATCAGCGTCATCGGCTATTGATTTCCTCACGTTGTGCCATCGATTGAAGGTACGAATGAGAGTGGAAAAAGGATTGCTTTTCTTTTCTCTGAATAGGCGATAAATGGAAAAGTTTTCACCCTTTTCTTGTTAGCTATGAAATGGGATTTCATTTTCCAGTTTAGAGCAGATAGTTGTTGTTTTCATGTGGGTAATTGATTTAACAAATTATGTTTTTAGGTTAGGAATTCTTTTTGAAGGAATATAATTTGCTGAAGCTTATAGGCTTTGGAATTTGGTATGCCAAATCGCTACTAACTTTTAGAAGGAAGGTGAATAAAACAAGAATCGGATGATCTTGTTCTTGTAATCGATGCATGCTCGAATGAATTTGTCGATTTTGTTGCGGCAAAGGAGGGTAATTTTCGAGTTGCCTTCTAGTTGATGAATTTGCTAGGATTGGATTGGTTAGTGTATGAAGGTTAATGTAGATAGTGGATAGCATTGTGCTTGTCACTGTAGATAGGACTTAAATAGAAGAGGCATTTAAGGGCATCCCATTTTACTATAACTCCATTTTCATATGCGGCACTAAGTTTTCCATCCAACGAGGTTTTGCGGATTATGCTCTGGCTAGGTCTAGAGGGTTTACCAGACCTTTGTTGTGTTTAAAGGATTATAGTGAGCTTTGCATGATGCAAAGTGAGTGGCCCCTGTACTTGTAATTGAAATATCGACTATAAATTCTCGGCCGTGACAATGTAATTTATGTGGTATAATTAGTATCTCTCCACGTGATCATCATCATATATTCAAGTGGCTTATTATGTACACGTGATCATCATATATTCAAGTGGCTTATTATGGTACCGAAAAGCCCCCCAAGCCCTGCTTGTTTCTCCTATTCACAACTCTGAAGTCTGAAAGAGGTTGGAGCCTGTATTTAGTTTCCTTAGTTTTTCCAATACCATGGGCGTGTACATGCTTCTATATTTATGCGTTCTATATATTATGCTTGTTCATTTTTTCCAGTGGATTCCTCTTTGCTTTGATCACTAGCAAAATATTTGGTTCTTGTTAAAAAAACATGTTCTTTTCTTTTTCCTCTATGTAAAGCCTGATCTGATGTAGATAGAGATCTAAATTACATTTTAGAAATGTCTAATCTCTCTCTTTACTCAGACCACAAAACGCAAGGGATGGATCAACCATGGGATAAAGGGTCCTGAATCAATTGCTGACCATATGTACCGCATGTCATTGATGGCGCTGATTGTTGGGGACCTCCCTGGTGTGAATCGAGAAAGGTTTAACTGTTTATACCATGAAGGCTTGTGCATTTCTTTCTTTTTATGAGCCATCAGGATAGTCAATGTCTATACTCTTTTCTTCTTTCCGTACATATAAAATGCAATTACTAATATTAATTAATTTGATTGCAAAGGTGGTGGTTTGCATTTGTCTAATAAGCTCATATTATTTGTTTGTCAGGTCTTCAATTGGTGTTTATTATAAGTATTAAACTACTTCATTGTAGTCTATACCATTTGTAACTTTTGTAAAGGCATTGATCTCCTGACTCACCAGCTTCTTGCAAGTTCTGTTCTTTCTGCAAGCTGGAAGACCAGTAATTTAGTTTAATACAAAAGTTTGTGGACATCAATGAACAAAAATTAATTGGTGCTCATACAGTTGACACCTCATTCTACCAGCAATTGCAAATGGAATTGGGCAAGTTTGGTTGGCCCAGATTTATCTAGCATATGAACCGTACTTCATCTTAAAAGCTTTGTAGATCTGGTCAGCAGGCTGGCTGTAAGAAACATGCCTGGTGCATAATCATGTAATCCAAATTGGTAGACTAATCAGCTGAACTGACCAATTTCTAAATGATTTACTACAGATATTTTATTATCAACGTACAAATGATTCCATGCCATACTAAGATACAGGGGAAGATTCCTAGGCTTTTGCTCAAGCAGGAAAGTGTTGGGCTATCAATCAGAAAATAGAAACCAGAAATTTAATTTTCTATTAGACTATATCATTTCTTAAGTTTGTTGAAGTGAATAAATGCAGGCTGGTGTTGTACATCTGACTAAGTCTACTTGTCGACACTGTATCCAATGCTAATGTAACTTACAGGCAAATGGTATTGTGGTAAATTTACCAATTAAATTTGTTTTTCGGGACAATTGGATGCCTCATTTTTCAGACAAGTTAGAGTGGTAGAAAAAGATAGTGAAACTGCTGCACTGCCTAGATATATTAGAATTTTGGTGTCATTGTTTCTTAATATGTAATGTCATATTAGAATGAATGGAGAAGGGAAAAAATAGTTATTTCAGAGTATTTTTCCAGGTTATGCTCCTGGAAGTACAATTTGCTTTATTTATTTTTTATTTCATGGAAGATTAGATTTCCTTTGGTGAAAGGGGCAGAATGGTTAGTTTTTCAATTAAGTTAAAATCTTTGTTGGGTGATATCATGATTTTTATTTGTAAAGTTGATAAATTTGGTAATTGACATTTTGTTTCACTTGTCCTTTGTCTTGGGGGCTTGCTTATGATTTTTTTCATCATCTTATTGTAACAGGTGTATAAAGATTGCGATTGTGCATGATATTGCTGAAGGTATTCTACTAAATTCTTCTAATTGACCAATATAGTTGATAAATGATATGCTATTTCCATGTGTAATTTCACATGTAGGCATGGTTACAGGTTCATTTATGCTCAAATGGAAATTGGAAATTTACATGCTTCTTTCGGAATGTGTAGAGCATGGATTTTTCTCCTTATTTTTGGAGGGAGGGTGGAGTCATTAGTATCTTGCCTAAGCAAAATCACGTCTTGAATCCATGCTGGTCTTTAACCTTGAAAAATAACCCCTTTCTGCATAAATGACTCAAGGATCTACTTGAACCGCTCCAGCCATTGCACGTCATGAATAGATTGCGCAGTCAGGGAAAAAGGGGACCAAATTTTAGGATAATAGATCTCTCACAGAATAAATTTTTGGCTAAAAATTAGAAGAGCGGACTCAACGTTATAGTTTCATGAGCACATTTAATCTAGTTCTTTTGTCACTATTTGACTCTTGTCAGGCCACAAAAGTGAAACATACAAGTTGATGCTCCTAAACCACAATAGTCCACAGAGCATAACCATGCTTACACATAATGAGTGAGAAAACAATGCGTGTCTGCAAATATTGGGCTGCAGTCAGAAATAAGAACTGTGTATCTTTTATAATTGTAGAGTGGAAGAAGAACCCAACAATAGCTGTGACATGGATTGATCTTTGTATTCCATGTTTGTAATTGTACTCTTTTTATATATCAAATTGAGTTTATTGTGTTTTATTTTTGCTAAATATGCAAATATATTTTTTGGGGGTTTTGAATTTTGAGTTGGGGTTTGGACATAGCTATTGTTGGAGATATAACACCATCAGATGGTGTGCCTAAACAAGAAAAGAGTAGAAGGGAGCAAGCGGCTTTAAATGAAATGTGCAAAGTTCTTGGTGGAGGAATGAGGGGTACACAACTATTCACCGGCCCTTCTTATCTTCACTTGTAGTAGATTCAGCTTTGAATTTTCTGGAATTAAATATTCTCATTTTTCAGCTGAAGAGATCAAAGAGTTATGGGCGGAGTATGAACACAATGCTTCCTTGGAGGCCAACCTTGTCAAAGACTTTGACAAAGTATGTGATGAAATTTGAATTTTTGAATGACGTTATAAAGAAACCAAAAATTTGTTATCAATTGATTTTCTTGCTATTGAAATATGTGGTGAAACTCGTTGTAACACAGGACAGTCGTCAAATAAATGTGTTTGTCATTCGCGCCATATATTCATATCTATGCCAATGTTTTTTGAAAAGCTGCAGGAAGCTGTCTCTGATGACCAAGCTTTAAAGTAGTTTTGGTTTCTGCCCAGGGACTTCTTCCATCCATTGACGTCGTGATCCTCATTTTGTGTTCATGTTCACTGGTTGCTGTGGAAATGTTTTTTAATTCTGTATTGGTAGATTTATGAATGTACTTGTATATATTCACAAGGAAAGCTACCTAATGTCAAATAAAGGGCTTCTACTGTAATCATCTTCAATGTATTGAACCAACAAAGTTCCATGCTCCCCAGAAGTAAAAATCCCCTAACCACATAGATGGTTTTCTTGTAGCACTTGATTCGCATTTACATATGTATATCCCTTCCTATGTTCAATAATTTGTTAATAATCAAAGGTCCCGTGTCTTTTGTGCAGGTTGAGATGATTTTGCAAGCTTTGGAATATGAAATGGGTAGGTTATCTGAGGAATTGGTATGTTCCGCTTCCATGGCTTTTCTCATTCAAAATTAATATGTTTTTGCAGAACACGGGAAGGTGTTGGATGAGTTTTTCCTTTCGACAGCAGGTAGAATCTGCTACTTCATCTGAAACTGTGTGCAACTGGAACTTTTTGATTATTTAGTTTTACTGTGATAAAAATTTTGGTTATTATTTCATGCACCCCTTCTATCTGTAGGGAAATTTCAAACTGAGATAGGAAAGAGCTGGGCAGCTGAGATTGCCTCAAGAAGAAAATCTACACTGGCCAAAAAGCAAAGCTGATCCCTGGTCCATCCACCTTTTTCATCCCTTCTGAGGTTGAGAATGGGACAGTTCCTTTGGTGTCGATGTCTCTCTTACCTGTATACGCTTTTGTTGCACTGCCTGGTTATGGTCCTTGAATATGAAAGGATAACTGATAACAAGATGTTGATGAAGTGGTTCATTCCCGAGTCACGGCAGGGCTCATTGTAGGCAACTAACGACAAAAGAATTATAATTCCAGGATTTAGTGTAACCACTGTTGTGTCCAGTAATGCTCAAGTGTCGAAGGAAAGTGTTATAATCTTTATTATTATTATTTAGTGAACTTCAATAATGGGGTACGTTTATGTCCTCTGACCAACCAAGGCAGCGAGAAGCACTCTTCTAATGATAGCTTGTGATACATGTATGATTGTGTCCTTGAACAAACATCGGCAAGCTTCTGTTTGGAAATAAAATCATATATATCGCATTATCAACCACGCAGTTACAGGCACTCGTGCTTCTGCATTCTGCCTTGAGCTCATGGCTCATGCCCATATTCATGTCTGCGTAGATCCTGGTCCTTGTGATGCCGGTGTTTTTAAGGTACCTCGGCTTGCACGTTTAGCAAAGGTAAGGTTTAGTTCTCGATTGACATTGAGATTTAACTTGTTTTTTATTAAAATTTACTTTATTTACTACCCAACACACTTAATTCAAATAATAAAAAATAAAAAGCAACTTTGAATCATACCATCCAGCGATCAAGATTGTAATCCAATCCTAGAAACTAAAGAAACAGACCAGATCTTGATTGCAAAGTGTATGATCACATGCCCAGTCAACACAAACAAAAGCATTAAAGCATCACTTCTAGCTATCAAAATTTAAACTTTAACAGAAAGACAAGCATCCTCTGCCAAACACCATGCCAAGCTTCTAATACATGGCTCCTCACTGACTCAGCAGCTTAAAAAATCAACCCTGATAAAATATCGTCAACAAGTAGGGAAAACAAAGAGAAAGAAGCAGGAAAGTAAAAAAAAAAGATTCCTGCTCGACAGCATTCCTAGGAACCAAACAAATCAAACCCAGCAGCAGCAGCAGCACTTTGAGTAATTAACTTTTTAACACAAAGTAATACTTCTCTGTTACTCAACCGTAGATCATCTTCCCAATCAATAAAAGAAGAAAAATCTAAAATTTTGAAAACACCCTCCCTTCCCTTTTACTTTCCATTTAGCAAACAAAAATTAACACAAAGCAGCATCACCATACTAACGAACCAGTAAAGAAAACTGCAAAAAGATTATAACTTTCACTTCCTCTCACCTCTCATTTCCTTTTCATCATTGAATCACCAATCCAAAACTGATATTAAAGCAACCCAATCGATTTAAAGACATGGGTATATGATAGAGAATCAAAAGAAAAGAAAAGAAAACCAACATTTGTTCATGAGTAACCAAGGGACACCAAAAACCAACCTTTGTTCATGAGTAACCAAGGGACACCAAAGACGAGTGATGATGGCCATGCCAGCCATGACATGCTTTGTGTCCCCACCATGTAAGTACGATTTACTCTTGACTTGAGTCCTTACTGTTGGCCTTGATTTTTTGCCTCGCTTCTCATTTTCTTCACTTGCTAAAGCAAGGAGACAAGCTTCCTTTGCCAAGCTTCGAGGTAAGAAACGAGTGTACTAGGTACTTCCTCTTACCTTCTCCACCCCTGTTTGGTCTACCACGTACCCTGGAACTAAGCCTTCTTTTGCCCGCAAACTGCGTTGCCCAATCTTCTATCTCAGCGAAGGAGTGCTAGCTCGCTATATGCAGCGAGCAATGTTCACAAAGCTAGAATTTAAGGGGTTTTAAAGAGCCTAGACTTGCTATTATAGCCAAGGAGCCATGATAAAGAGTAAGGTTGTGGATGCTCTAAATCGTTTTGGAAAGAGTAAGACATTTGATTATTTTGCCAATTCCATCATAGAGGCCCTGAAAAGGGAGTGGTTTTTCTAGGCAAACAGAATACACTTCGACACTATCTTCTTCTTCCTATGCACTCCAACATTAAACAGTGCTGTGATGCCATCCCTTTTGGGTTGCTCCGAGGTCATCGTCGTTAAATACGTGCACCATTATTTTTTCTCTTGTGGGAAGCACGTGGGAGCCATTCTTGGGACCATCCAAAGTTCCAAGCCTATAAATCCAGAACTGAATCATTCTAAAGGGTGAACCCGATACAGATCAGGTTAACCCTTCATGAGAAGTAAAATCTTGAATTCTGAACAACCACTCCAGGCGAGGATTTTCATGGTTATGGAGCGTACAAGTCATCTATACAGGGAGAATGCAATACAAGTGAAGCTATGAAATAAATGGACAATCAGCCATTCATGTTCATGCAAAACAGATTTCGAGCACATCACATGTCGTCCCTAATTTTAACCAAGCCCAATTGCTTGCAAGGATTTTTTTTTTTTCCTCTTATCAGTAAAGGTCATACTGAACTCAAACCTAGCATGATACATCTTTTAGATTTTATTTTATTATGACCTTCTCTAAATTTGAACTCGATGTATGCTTCCTTGCAGGTTAAATGCACACCAAGATTCTAGGCTACCATTCTATAACTCCTCTTTGAGTGCATGACATGCGGTCTTAAATTTTGACGAAACCCAATTGGTTCTAACATCTGAAAACATACAAAGCTATCCTTTTCCTGTACAGGGAATCATTCAAGATGTTCACACATTTATATACGAGAAATAGATTTCATAGTTAATAATTGAGTAATTGAGATGGACTCTAGCTCTAGGCTACCAAACATTAATTACTAATATTTATGGTTCATCCACAGCGATTCAATGGCCTGATTCTCGAACTTTTTCGCGTAGTTTGCTGGGTTTTTCCGTGCTGTCGTTTGTGCATGCCTGGATCAAGGACCCAGTACGCGTGCAGTCAAATTTACGGTCTGCTTGCCCATCTTTCTTCTACCTCCACCGACACCTCAAAGAATCATCTTTGTTCAGGTGTTTTAAAAATATTTTTAAAAAATTAATATTTTTATTTTAAATTAATTTTGTCTAATGATTTTAAATTTTTCATGTGTTAATGTAAGAAATAATTTTTTTAAAATAAAAAATTTATTTTAATATATTTGAAATAATTTTTTTTTAAAAAGTAACTAATAACATTATGTATGTAAGATTTGAAGAAAATAAAAACTGGTTCATGGATAAGTAAAATATGGAGTTCCAGTATCATCACAAAATGTAGGATTCTTTTAGAGACTCAAAATATAAAAACATCAAGAGCTTGTATCTACAGTTACTGTTCAAATGATCTTTTATTTTAAAATATATAAAAATATTTTTTTATTTTTTTAAAAATTATTTTTATACCAACATATATAAAAATATTAATTTTTCAAGAAAAAAACATAAACAGTCTAAACAAATATATATAAAAAAGGGGAAAGATGAAACCTTGAAGTTTCACGGGATGGCATGAATATGTCGATGATTGGACAAAAAGGGCCCGCCACCACCTCTCAAGATTTTTTGTCCTTTTGGTCTGGCACTATCTTCCATATTGATGTTAGCTCACCAAGCATATTTCCTCTTCTTTATTGTAATTTCTCTCTGCCTTCCAGTTTCCGCTCACTGTTTTGTACGATACTTCCTTTACCTCCAGCTTGAAGTGGATAAAGCTGCCAATAGTGTCTCCTGGCTATTTCACCCGCCCGCTGCATATTGAGTCCTGTTTTTCAGCAATAAAAAAAAAGTTCAACATACAAGCTTTTTCAATGCCCTTTTTTTATATAAAAAACCCAGCCCTAGGTATAGTGATGCATTTATTTAATTAAATAATTTAAGGATTATTTGTATAAATAAATAAATAAATAAATTATTATTAATGACTGTTAAGAATTAAATTAAAAAATAAAATAAAGATATGGATTAAGATATTTATTCTTTAATAGTGATAAATTAATCCCGTTATATTTAATGACTTCATTAATAGTAAACAATTTGTTATTTAACTAAACAATAATAATAACAATATATATAATATAGATAGAATATAATAAAAAAATATTATATGAGGTTGCAAATATTAAAAAAATACTATCATTTTATTAGAAAAAATATTTTTTAAAAAAATTTATTTGTAAACTATTTTTTTAGTCTATAAAGCATATAAGTCTTTTTTATATACACAAATATTATTATTTTTTATAGTTGAAGTTGGTATCAATAGACTCTCTCATTACCATTAAAAACTGATTGCTTTCTCTCTTACCTCTCAAACCATAAAAGAAAAAAATAACTAGGTTAAAATTAAAATTTTAAAATATTAAAGGGTTGTATGCTATAATTTAAAAAGTACAGGAAACAAAGTAAATTTTTTGTCCATGTTGGAAGCAACCACCCCTTTTCTCTATATTTTTTTACTTCGATTATTTCTCTTGTAATATTTCATTTGCTCAATAAATCTGTGTCTATAAAGATGTAGTTGAATAAAAAAAGTATAAGGATGAAAAATAAATAAATCATTATTATAGCAATTCACAGCTGTCACATATTTGAAGTTGTTTTCACACATGAAACAGCCATTGCATCTAGCTTCATGTTACAAAATTAAAATAGAGCACACAAGATTCGAATGTAGAGTAAAAACGTAAGTTTACCTCGTAGAGAAATGAGAATGGATGGTAAAATAAGTAATTGCAGATGCTATGACATCTTAAATGGTATTATACTCCGAGCATCTCCTCGAACTCATCAGAGGGTATTTCTAAGTTATTAAAGAATATACAAGATGAATCAGTGTTGATTTGTTCCTTTAATTAGAGAAAATTAAAATGAAACAACGCTTGGCATCACATGCTGATTTGAAGACAGCAAATATTTTAATAATTAGTGAGAGTATGTTTGTTTATGTGTTTTAAAAATATTTCTAAAATATATTTTTTATTTTAAATTTTTTAAATATTTTTATATCTTTCTTGTTAAAAATAATTTTTTTTAAATTAAAAAAACCAATTACTGCCACATTACACAACAATACTCAAAAAGAAAAATCCAAATAAACAATAGATTACATATCTGAGGATTAGTTTACAGGATCAAACAAGGCTCGAGGGCGAAATCATTACATCCTCTTCCATCTATAAAACCTGTCGTTTTAACATCAAGAAAGGAATAACTTTATGATACACGAAGACCCGAGAAGTCCATGGTTCATGGAGAGCAACATTTAGCAATGAAAGAAGACCTTTCACTTCACCTTGAACAATTCTTTTTGCTCCTCTTCTCCCTCCACTGCATTCCGTATGTTATCACTCAGAATTCAGTTTTATTAGGGTTTTTAGAAATAATGGAGAACAACATTTATAAATGTACAAGCCAAAACATAGATCATTTACTCAAGATGAATAAAACAAAATCTAATTGCAGATGAATTTAAAGATAGACATCTTTATATTTTTTTAAAAAAGTCACATGTTCATACAGTGTATCTTGGACTGGACGTTACCACAAAGACAGTGCTTTGCATCAACAGACCCTTAATAATAATATTATCATGACGGAGACGATAATGCTTTGATTTCCTCGATAATAAGAAGTTAAAACTATTTTTTTTTAAATTATCTGAAGAAAATATTTTTCATGTTAGTTTAAAGAACTTAATATTTTCTTTTTAAATATCAATGTCAAAATTCGAAGCGTGTATACACGCGCCCCCATAACAAGCACCGCAACCGCTTACGTTACAAAGACTTGAAAAATATCTTAACGTTTACTATTCATGCTAAGAAAACTGCCCCAGTATTCTTCTGCTTTGAGGGTCTCTATCAACACTGCTTCTTGTTCCTCATTTGAACTTCCTATGTAGGGAAGACAGAGATTAAGAGTGCTAGAGAGTTTTGCTGCAACGCAAATGACCCGAAGAAGTTGAGGAATTGTATCTTTTTGAGTTTTTTCGGACTTTTGGCACGCGGTTTCTTGTTTGTAGAAAAACAGGACGGGGCAAGTGTTGCTGCATTTTATCATTGAATGTAGAGGATCTTATTGATGTTGTTGGAATCAGTTTGCTGATCAAAGTCTGAATCTTTTTTATTTTACTCTAAATCTAGTAACATGGGCGTTGCTTAAAAGTTTGCTCTAGTGATGTGGCTTTGGTTTGGTTTGGTTTGTGATATATATGATCTGGGTTTTAGCTGGAAAGAGACTGGAATTCTGGGTTTAGCTAGATAGCCCAGGCGATCAGGTTCTGGCTCCAAAGTGGTTGCTGTGAATGTTTGGTGACTTTTCAGGCTTTAGTTGGTTAAGTTCGGTGATTTGAATCTCTCTTGGTTTCAAAGTTTGTAAATTTTGGAAGTTCTTGAAATTGATCTGTGAGTTTTGTTAAAAAAATCCTTCTGTACTTGAATTGAGAAGACATAGTGAAAAATTAATGGAGGTTTAAAATTTTGTGATGTTAATTATTGCATGACTTGTAAATCAAAATCACTTGATTTGGATCTGAAGTAATGGCAACTGTATCTCCATCCCCAAATTCACCTCCCCTGGCTGTTTCATCACCTTCAAACAGTACACCACGCTCGCCATCCACTACTAGCTCATCGCCGCCAGCCTCCTCCCCTCCTCCTCCTACTTCACCATCTTCACAGCCCAATGCCACTCCACCAACCCCAAGAAACCCTTCAACTCCACCCCCGCCACGTCCCTCTCTTTCTAATCCTCCTCCTGCCACACCACTATCCCCTCCACCCTCGACATCGCATTCTCCACCTTTATCCGGTAGTGTTCCCAACTCCAATTCTCCTCCACCACTGGTGAGCTCACCCCCACCCCCACCCTCATCTAATCCACCTTCAATTTCACCTCCACCACCGTCATCAACTCCACCACTGTTGAATCCACCTACAAGTTCCCCTCGACCACCGTCATCAACTCCACCACCTCAGGATTCTCCTCCACCATCTCAAAGTTTACCACCACCACCACCACCACCCTCACCGCCACCTCAGAGTTCACCTCCACCACCACCCTCATCAAGGCCACCTCAAAATTCACCACCACCGCCTCCTCCGACCCCATCACAACTGCCTACCAATCCTCCCCCATCACCAGCATCTGTCTCACCTCCTCGAAGATCACCTCCACCGCCAGCATCGACTCCACCTGAGAATTCACCACCTCCACCAGCATCAATAGCCCCTCTTCCCAGTAATGTGCCCCCACCTCCTATGCTTACTCCTCCAACTGCAACTGCTCCTCTACCACCACCTGTCCCATCATATTCTACTCCACCAGCATTGTCACCACCAACAATAAGATTGTCTCCACCTCCACCCTCACTCGTTTCCCCGCCATCACCCACGAACAATACTGCCCCTAATTCACCCGAGAGTTCAAACTCCACAGGTAATGGGGGCATTGGTATTGGAGGTATAGTGGCTATTAGTGCAGCAATAGGAATTATAATGCTCATCCTCGTTGGATTGGCTCTCTGGTGCATAAGGAAGCAGCGAAAAGAGATTTCTGGACTGAATGGTGTTTATGTTACGCCATCTTCTTTGGGCTCTTCTCCAAGATCAGGTATATATTTCAAACAGCATTTCGCCATTTCTTCTTTAACATGTTATGACTTTTTGCAACATTATCACTCATATTCAATAAGTACTGCTATTGGTAACTCTGCCAAGAGGTTTTTTCTCTGTCACGTCCAAAACTTTCTTTGGTGTTTTTTCTCATAATTTGATATAACCTTTGCAATTTGTACCGCGTCTGATTTGCAATCAAATTTTTCTAGAGCATATCTTCTGGTTAATAGTTTAACAAATACAAAGGGTTATGTGTAAATCATATGGTCATTTTGATCTTAAAATTTAAAAGAATACAAATAATTGGTTAATTTATTGTCAGCTTACCTGTCAAGACGGTAATCTATTCCTAGCAGACTTGCACTTAATGAGATTGTTGTTAAGCACTTTGAATGATATTGTTGACAAGAACTCTAAGGCTTAAATTTGTCTCCTCAGGTTCAACTTTCACAAAGACTCGGTCTACAGCTCCCCTAATAGCAAGTGGTTCTAGCAGTGATTGTTTTTCTTTGCCACCTGAATCAAGTGGATTAGGTAATTCAAGGCCTTTGTTTGCGTTTGAAGAGCTAGTCAAGGCGACAAATGGGTTTTCATCCCAAAATCTTTTGGGAGAAGGTGGATTTGGTTCTGTATACAAAGGTTACCTTCCAGATGGGAGAGACGTGGCAGTGAAACAGCTAAAAATTGGTGGAGGGCAAGGTGAGCGAGAATTTAAAGCTGAAGTCGAGATTATTAGTCGTATACACCATCGCCATTTGGTTTCACTTGTGGGCTACTGCATATCTGAGACCCGAAGATTGCTCGTATATGATTATGTCCCTAACAATACCCTACATTTCCATCTTCATGGTAAAGCTATGTCTTATAACTGAGATTTGGCATGTCAGTTCATCAAAATGGTTCATCAGTCATGCATGTTGGTCTTTCTTTCTGTAGAGGTGGGTAGGCCAGCTCTGGACTGGGCAACACGTGTTAAGATTGCTGCTGGTGCAGCTCGGGGGTTAGCTTATCTCCATGAAGATTGTAAGTTTTTCAAGTCTGCATTTTAGTAGCTGGATAATGTTCACTCTCACTTCCAAAATGAGTTCAAGACATTATTTACCTGTTTTTTATTCTTTTTCTACACATGGCAACTGTTTTCTTAAGCTATCCACTGGTACCTGCTCTTCATTTTCAAATGTTATGATCCAACATTCACTCATAAAAAACAAAGATCTAATAACTGAAGGATTTTACAATATTCTCATCCCAAAAGCATAAGCAGAATTTCATCTTAATCAAGATTAGTATGAGCATACCAGTTTTAGTACTACTGATGTTCCTAGAGTTAACAACATGCTGATAAGAACTCGTCCATGTGATCATTGATAGATTCACTGGTTTCTCACACTAAAATATTGAATGAAAACACTTAATCGACTGCAAATGGTGTAGTAGGTATTATTCATTTGATTTACTGTTATATGTTTAGGCCACCCTCGGATTATTCACAGGGATATTAAGTCGTCAAACATTCTTTTAGATATCAACTTCGAAGCTAAGGTATGCATGGTTTTTAGCTTCTGATTATTCCAAGTTTTCCCTTTACCATTTATTGATGGTTAGTTTCAAGTAGATTGTTGTTTAAATGCTTCTAGATTTTACTTTGCAGGTTTCAGACTTTGGGCTTGCCAAATTAGCTCTAGATACAAACACTCATGTAACAACGCGTGTTATGGGAACCTTTGGGTAATAACTCATCCATTATTTGCTTAAATACCTGCCGCTACAGGGCTACCTAGAGGCACCCCTACTCTCTCTCTCTCTCTCTCTCTTTTAATCTTTTAATGCTTCAGTCAGTCGGGAGTTGATGGGAGTACTGTTTCTGAAGTACAGCTGTGTGTTATTTTCTTTTCCAGTGGAATGAACATATATCAGCCATGTCTATGTGCATTGCATCTAATGTTTAATTGATTGCTCAGATACATGGCCCCTGAATATGCATCAAGCGGCAAATTAACAGATAAATCTGATGTGTTCTCTTATGGAGTTGTGCTTCTGGAGCTAATCACTGGACGGAAGCCTGTGGATGCATCGCAGCCCGTGGGAGAGGAGAGTCTTGTTGAATGGGTAAATTGTTTGTGCACCCTGACTGTTCAGCTGATGAAAGAAAGTCTCATTCAGTTTTCATGAATTGTTGATTGTTCATTGAAGCATGCATTATAGATACATCCAATAACCTAGTTACAAGTATTAAGGGCTTGAATGATAATTTTATTGACAGATCAATTACTCTCTGTAGTGACCTCGTGCTCAGCTTTCTTTTTCTGCTGAGCAGATCTATACTATAGATGTGCCTTTTATTTCAGCATGCATAAATGATAAGCTCAATCAGATCATTTTTCCTGAAGTTGCTACTTATATGTGACATGTCGACATGGCTTAGTTGGAGTAAAAAGTTTTTATGGTTTCTGACTGCTTTGCTTTGATGCCAGTAGATGTTGCTGAAACTGTCACATTTTTTGAACATTAGTTACAAGAGTAGTAGAAACAGGGCTGCTAGATCTGTTTCGAAGAGAGTTTGTTTTAAACTTCTTATATATACCCGTAGTGGTTTAATTTAAGGAACAGATATGCTTATTTTAGAATTAGGTGGGTTATTAGGAAGATTTGCTTGATGAGTGGATGCTGTTCCTTAGTATTTGTATATGCACGGTGGGGGGAAGGGGTTCTGTGGATTGTGGCCTCTAATCATGTATAGATTTTTAACTGATGAAAATAACTCAGTACATCGAAAATTGAAAGCCATCCCAGATCTAGGACTTTTTCCGGACCTTGAATTAAACTCAGTACATAATCATGAAATTCCTCAGTGCATGAATGATAAAAAATGGGTAACTGATAAAACAAATGCACAGAGTTGAAACAATGGTATGTCTTTAAAAACTGTCTTGATGTCTTTTCATCTTCTCTGTTTATTTTGGTGGAGAATACATAATCCTGCTTTTTGTATTTTTCTTTTGTTCTCTTTTCAATAATGTAATCTCCTTTTGTATCTATAAAAAGAAAAAGAGAAGAAAAAAATGCACGTGTTCAAAGAAACAGATCTATATGTTGATCTAGTATTTGATCCTCCACAATTTTGTGCTCGAAATCTTCTCACCCAAAGCGTACCTTTTCTTTCAGGCTCGACCTTTGCTAAATCATGCACTAGAAAATGAGGAATTTGAAAGCTTGGCAGATCCACGGCTTGAAAAGAATTACAATGAAAGTGAAATGTTCCAGATGATTGAGGCTGCTGCAGTCTGTGTGCGGCATTCAGCTACAAAGAGGCCACGGATGGGACAGGTAATTGCAATTTGATCGCAGAACTAGATGAAAAATCTTGCTTTCATCATTAAATGTTCAGATTTGGAGATGGTGGGATGCATTTCTTTAAGCCTGCATATGCTTCTCAGGTTGTTAGAGCTTTCCATACCTTGGCAACTGCTGATCTAACCAATGGAATGAGAGTAGGAGAAAGTGAGTTATTTAACCCTGCACAACAATCTGAAGAAATCAGACTATTTCGAAGGATGGCATTTGGTAGTCAAAATTACAGTACAGATTTTTTTAGCCTGGATACTTAAAGAGCACATGGTAAATAGTGTTAGAGATGAATTCTTCGACAAACAGCAGCAGGACTCATGAATTTCGAGATAGCTCAAGATGTACAGGATGGTCTCCGAAATTAACTCTCTGCCGCAGGGATTGGATTTCAAGCCCTTAATACTGGTAGCCGGGTTAAATTGGTTTTCCCGCATCATAGCTGGGTTAAAAAAATATATCAGAGTGGTGAACAGTAAAACTAAGTGTTTTTAGAGTGTTTAGGTAATTGTTTTAGAAGAATAAAGGCACACCCATAATTTCTGAGCGTAAAAGGAAATGTTACATACTTCATACAAACAACCATCCAAGATAAAGGACCAAAACAAAATTCCGACAGATAGATAATGTTAGACTTACGAACCATGTAAAGTGAATGGAACCAAGTTCGGATAAGTCGAGGGAAGAGCTTGTGAAGAAAGCCATCGCAGAGACAGTTAACTAATTTTTTATAATTTCAATTCTTGAGTAGGGGAGGGAATCTTGAAGACACTTCAAAACACTCAAGGCAAGGCTTGAGGTCATACAAGCAACCAACTAGTTCCCAAGAAAAGTAGGTTTCAAGCAACATCATCTGGACGCCCTATGTTTCCCTTTACGTCCAATATTCTATTGTGTGCAATGACCCAAACTAAAAGCTATGGCTGCATTTCAGGAAATGCAGTATGTAATCTTTTAATTCATGACTAATTGCCTCCCTTTTTTTAGCTTTGCCACATATCATTCTGTTTGCTTTACCCTTTCTGATTACCCTCAAATAAGGACAAGGAACGTATTCCCTATCAAGACATGCCTTCATCAACCATTCTTCATTATCAGCATCATCCCCTTCCTTCTTCCATCTTTGACATCCATGGAAGATTTGAACATCATGCCTTCATCAACCATTCTTCATTATCAACATCATCCCCTTCCTTCTTTGACATCCATGGAAGATTTGAACATGCTGGCCGCAGATTGTGTAGTCATATCTTGTTGCTGCCAATGCTTGATACTACAATCGATCATATTCGTCTTGCTCAAACTTCCCCGCAAAGTCATTCAGAAGACCAGAGCATATGCTAAGAAGAAGCTTTGGCACAGAAAGAAAGAGAAGATATTAGAATCGGTCAGGGGTGGGTTCCAGGACAGTTTTGATAAATTTCTAGAAGGGTCTATAGAAATCCCAGTAGATGACTTCCGTGGAGGGCATGATTGTGAGAGCTGCATCGAGGAAGTTGAGGAAGTCTTGGAAGGGTTTTCTCAGAAGGGGGAGTTTGCTTTCGGAAGCTTTTGGGGTAGGGTTGTATCAGGAACCTCTCCAGCATGCATAGTAGCTGTGCAGGAATTTGATTTAAGTTTTGCACAGTTTGAAGTGGTTGAAACAATCAGTACATCTTTCACGCATTCATATTAATAAAGCAAAAAAGTAAGTTCCATTTCCAATTTATTGTATATATCCGTAGTAGTTCCACTTGATTAGAAATCTGCATCCAAGCCATTCTTTACTCATCATTAGGCTATTTTGCTCTTACATGAACAATGAGACTATTTCAACAAAAAAAAAAACAATGAGACTAGAATGCCGATATCGGAAAAATACAATTTCAGTACCCTTAATCATAAAGGATAAATGTGGTGATTTTCTAAGAAGGTTCCAAGCTGCATTGGACATGCAATAATTCTCCACAATTAATGTCGTGGGGGTGTGTTGGAATGAGAATCATTTCAGATGGGGTTTGATTAATGGTTGGTTCTAAGAACTGGCTTGATTTCCTGAGTAGTTTTTGCTTGTCAACTACTGACCACAAAATGCTCTGAATCTCTCAGAAATATGAACATTCAACGGGAGAAATAACTTTCAACCCTTGCTACCCAGGACAGTCCATTCAATAAAACAATAAGGATATATTTAATCTAGTTTCTGCACACTAAGATTAAATCTTTCTTTCTGTTGAATTTTAAGCAAGCATATACATATTCGTTGTCATTTTTCTTTCATCTTCAATCTTAAATGACAACATGGAGAACAAATATAGTTGGCAAGTGCTAGAATGAACATTTTAACAAGCAGGCTAGTTCTCCAAGGATATACCTCCAATCCACGTGCCCTCATGTGCACAAACACATTTTCAGAAACTTCAATACTTAAATACCTTTGCTCTTTTTATCCCCACATAACACGGCAATGATATAAAAGCGGTTTTGATTTGAACCATTCCAGTATTCCAAGTCTTCAAGACAACACACACAAGAAAAAAAAGAAAAATTAAGCCCCGCATCCTTGGCCAGCCAAAATACAGATACACAAAAAAAAAAAAAAAAAATTCCTTTCCTTTTCTTTCACCTCCTCCATTTCCAGCCATGATGGCAACCCTTCAGACTGATCAGTTCAAGGAAGTCTTCATGCGCTTCGATATGGATTCCGAATTTCCTATGGCAGCCTTACGCAGCTAGAGCTCGCTGCTCTTCTACGTTCTCTTGGCCTCAAACCTACAGGTTATCAGCTTCATGCTTTGTTATCTAACATGGGTGCTAATGGCAATGGTCACGTTGAATTTGATGAGTTGGTTAATGCTATATTGCCTGATATGAATGAAGAAGTCTTGATCAACCAGGAGCAGTTTTTGGAGGTATTTCGATCATTTGATAGGGATGGCAATGGATTCATTGCTGCTGCTGAGCTTGCAGGATCGATGGCTAAAAGGGGACAACCTTTGAAATATCGTGAGCTATATCAGATATGATGAGAGAGCTGACACCAATGGAGATGGTGTTTTGAGGTTTGACGAGCTTGCAAACATCATGGCTAAATCCGCTGCTGATTTTCATGGCATCAAAGTTCCATAGAGCATGATGGGAATAGTCTTATTAATACATGGACATAGACATTGGGAACTGCAATATCCATTAATGTGTCGTTAGCATCATTGATGGTTTGAGATGATCCTATGACCTTTTATTTTATTTATTTCTTTATTTTTTTCCATTTGATTTTTCTTGTAATTTCTTGTGTGTGTAAATGTAATTTTTTCTAAGGTCTGGTCATGGGATTCCTGTGAACAAGATGGAAGGAGGAGGAGAGACCTGAATCCCATTTGAAACAACTATTAACACAACTTATAGATTGTATAATGTTATATTTATTGTAGTGGTTGGTATTATTTACAAAACGAAATAAAATGAAAATAACATTTTATCTACTAGTTTCCAAGATTTTCTTCACCAATTTTTCTGCTACACATGACATTACTGGCGGCATCACCAATCCATGAAAGTATGGAAACCGGATGCGATATCATTCGAGGTCCAGGGTCCGCAATTGAGAAAGAATTCGGCCTCTGAACGCACGAAACTGGATCCAATGATCCACGGGCAAAAGGGTAGTTGTTAGTCTGTAAATGGATTGCTATGAATAAGACCATGGGATACAAACTCTACAACTGAAAATAGAACTATGGTTATGGCAATGTACGATGTTTTTTTTTAAAAAATCCATGTTGGATAAGAGAACGATATCTCACTTCTATATGCTTCTTATGGATCTGGATTATCTTCTCTTCTAGAAATTCAAGTGGAGATAATTGGTTTTTATCAAAAGTTGCTGGGTGATATGGATAATGCAGTTTCCGGTGAAAGGGTGGCTTTTTTTTAATGCATCTTGAATAAGAGGCTTTCTTATCATTTGAAGCAATATATGATTGCTGATGTTACTCCTGAATTTAAGAAAGTCAAGTTTTCTCTAAAAAGTAACGAGGCACCTGGCCCTGATGGATTCTCAGCTGATTTATTTAAGAAATCTTGGAATATTGTCGGTGAAGACGTTGTTGCAGCTGTATCTAATATCTTTCAACAAAGAAAGTTGCTTAAAGCAGTAAATTCCACAGTTATTACTCTTGTGCCAAAAAGGCCTATATCTTGCTGCACAGTTTTATATAAATGCATCGCTAAGATACTAGCCAATAGGCTAAGAGTTTTCCTTCCTTATCTTTTTAGTTTAAACCAGTCTGCATTTATATATGGCAGGAGAATAGGAGATAACATATTGATTGCTCAGGAAGTGGTGAAAGCCTATCTTAGGAAAAATATGCCTCCCAGTTGTGCTCCCAAAGTGGACTTGATGAAAGCTTTTGACTCCGTACGTTGGGATTTTCTGTTTAATTTCTTAGAAGCTATTAATATCCCTGCTAAATTCATTGCTCGGATCAAGGCTGTGTTACAACTCCATCTTTCTGTATTGTGGTTAATGGAAGCTTGCACGGATATTTTTTCTGGCAGTCAAGGATTGAGGCAAGGAGATCCATTATCTCCGTACTTGTTAGTATTTGCCATGGAGATTCTATCTTGCCTACTAAATAGATCAGTTATGGGAGGCCAACTGTCTAACCATCCCAAATGTAAAAAGATCAATCTTACTTATATGTGTTTTGCATATGATTTAATGATCTTTACAACAGGAACAGTGAATTCTCTCGGAAAAGTTGCTGACATCCTTCATCAATTCTATTGGTTATCTAGATTAAAGCGCAATCCTTTGAAGGGCAAATTTTCTGTGCTGAGGTAGATGCTTCTATATCTCATTGCTGGTTGTTACTGGGTTCAAGATTGGTAAACTGCCTGTAAAATATTTGGGCTGTTCCGTTAATTACGAAAAAGCTGGCTTATACAGATTGCAAGCCTTGACTAGACAGAATATCTTCAAGACTTCAGAAATGGGCAAAAAAAATCTTTCATTTGCTGGAAGATTACAGTTAATATCATCTGTCATCTTTAGCATTCAGAACTATCCGTGTTGTTGCCAGCATGAGTAATGAAGGTTACAGAGCAGCAGCGTAATGCTTTTTTATGGAAGGTCAAAGAGGGGCCTGCCAGAGGAGCTAAAGTTGCTTGGAGCAAAGTTACGTTGCCCAAGCACGAGGGTGAATTGGGGGTAAAAAAGATCAAAGAATGGAATGTTGCCTTCATTTTTAGATGTATTTGGATTTGTTTATGAAGGCAGGATCTCTATGGGTAGCGCGGGTGACTGTTACTAGATTGAAAGGGAGAAGCTTTTGGAGTATGAAAATAACAGGGGACTCCACCTGGTATTGGAAAAGGCTTCTCAAGTTTAGAAAGTTTGTTTGGGATCAAATTCACTACATTGTGGGAGATGGAAAAACTACTCAACTGTGGTGGCATCCAGATGGTGTGTTTGTTAAATCCTATGGATAGAGGATACTGTTCGAATCTGGAATTCTGTTTAATGCTAAGTTGTTAGCGGTCTTGAGAGATGGCAATTGGGTATGGCCTAGTTTCCTTTCTGAAGCTTTGCTTAGACTGCAAATGGCTATATGTGGGTGCTATATATCCTGATCATTTGTCTGAGGATAAGGTGCTTTGGGGAACTATACAAGGCAGAGATACTTGAGGAAGCTCATCTGAATCCTAGTTTTTCTTGTATTTGTAATCAGTGGATGTTGTTATAGCTAGTTGATATAAAAGATGTACGTGCAGCATGCTGATGGCCTAAACTTTGTAGTAGGATGAACTCCTACTTGTCTCTTTTTGGATAAATTAAATCTTCATTTATCGTGAAAAAAAAAAGGCACGGTGTTTTATTTTTTCTCCTTTTTTTTGGATATTGATGTCGGTTTCATGCACATACTGATGATGGCCGATGGCATGCATTTATCCGTATAACTTACATCCACAGAAGCCACTCGATCCTGGTTTTGTATATTTTTTCAGTAACGAAGCAACTGTATGATGTAAATTATGCCCGTTAATCGATTTTCTGTTCTGATGATCCCTGCATTCTGCAGAAATTGACTGAACGGGCTCTTAAGAGTTGAATACAAAATGCTAACCAAATGCGAGAGATGGAAAGAGAATCTACAGTGACGGTATAAATTGATAAAGAAAACATAATATGGAACAAATTGACTCATTTAAAACTCAAACCTGAACCACTGATACTAGGGCCAAAGCTTTTGTTCTCCTAGCTTTGAAATCAAACCAGGGAGACAAGAAAGTTCATTTACAAGCTCCGCTCCCGCAGTGGTGTTTCTTGGAGAAAGAACAGGCAATTTTATTGCCATATTTTTTTACCAGGGAAACAACATTATAACCAAGAGCACCAAGATGGAGAAGAGAAATGGCAATATTTCCGAGAATTTCAAGCCCCGATCACTGATTATTGCAAATGTTCAAGCCAGAATAAGAGGGTGTTTGGCCGCCTGCTGTTTTAACTTTCTGACTGCAATTAAAAGCAAGACGTCCGCTGTGTGCTTCATGAGATTCAACAAATTTACCAAGCCCAGAGAAACAGAGACGGGAAAATAAAAACCTACTCCATGAGTTGTAGTCAATTAAAAAGAATCCATGTTTATTAAGAAGCACCAACAAATAATGAACTGAATAGAGCTACAAATTACAATAACAAAGAAAGTTTATTCTTATAAACAGCAATGCAATCCAGATCTACTACGAATTCCCTTGTTTCCTACATACATTGTAAAATAATACAAGTCGGTATAAACATTATATTTCTTTTAAGAAGTACAACAAACAAAATTTAAATTCCTTTTGGCATAATTTTCCTGTTCCACGTATGGTACAGCTGAAAGATGCTTCCAGAAAAAAAGTCACCAAAAATTCCTAATTTGCAGGGCAAGCCTTCAGGTCAAGTAGAAGCCTCAGAAGTCATAGACTGCGGGGACTCGGATTTTGAGCAGACAACCACAACCCAGAAACATTGACAGATACCCTCCAAGAATAATCAGCTATTATTGTGGCTGATTCTTATTCTTGCGTCTTAACTTATTCGCTCGTGCTGCCAAGCGTGCTGAGAAACCTACTGATGTTGGTGGCCGCAATAACCTTTGTCGCATCATATCACAGTACTCAGGATCATCTTCGTGTTTCCCACTCTCTAACCTTTGTATCATCTGGTGGTACATGGGAAAGAACCTTGTTTCAATTGCTGAATATGCATAGAAGGGCAACAGTGCTGCGATTATCACAAATATGATTGTAAACCAGTAAGAAGCAGCCGGGGCAAGGGCTTCTGTAAAGAGTTTGTAGGCAGTTGTAGACATTGACGGAGACAGGGACCCAAATGCCAAGAAGAAAATGTACAACATACAAAGACAATATATAATTAGGCCACGCTGTATTTTGGTGAAGTAACAAACAGTCAATGCCATCTGCAAGTTCACAGCCCACACGATGCAAGTATACATGGTTCCTCCTAAAACATCCATCCCAACAGTTTTTCCATCAGGGTTGAAGGCTTGGTGCTGCAGTGCAGTTGTGCAGAAGAAGAAAACGACTATTGCAGTGTAGAACCCATTACCCAGCCAATGAAGTACTCGGCGCCAGCCAAAGAGGAGATTTTTCACACCTTCTTGGTATAGTAGAGGATACTGAAATATGAAAGAAGTCAAAAAATGACCAAAATTTGACCAAGATGTTTACTTCTACTTTACTAACCATTTAATGACCATAAATGAGTCTGCAAAGTAAGTGAGCGAGATACCTTGAGACAGCTTGCAGCAGATACATCTTGTTCAAAGATACCCAAAGCAGCAACTGGAAGAGCCGTGAAGAAGACATTATAAAATGACAAAAACCAATCACTGTATACAGACTGTGCAGAAAATGATGTATAAGCCTCATATAGCCAGATGGAGAAACCAAAGGCAATGTTCTTGTAGAAGAAGTAGCATATCTGAGTATGGAAAAAAAAAATCAGTGATAATCATGAAAAGGAATAAACAACTGATCGCATGCGACATGCACCAGTAATCATTAAAGTTCAAATAAGACCACTACTGAAAATGTTCAGCCATGTCCAATTCCAAATGTACAAATGGCCTTACCATTGATGAGAGTCTCCTGTAACACCAGTGCCCATGTACGAGTAGCAAACGCTCCAAATACCGAAACTGAGCAATTGCGACATCACTTGCCATGGCAGCCTGAGTTGAAAACAGCCATAAAATAGGGTTAAAAGTCAGTAAATTACAAGCAGGTAGAGAAATATTTATAACAATTAAAATGGATGTAAGCTTTTCTGCGGAGAGGACCTGCATGCCTTCAACACCACTGATTCCAACTCCAATATCTGCTTCTTGAAGCATACCCACGTCATTGGCACCATCACCAATTGCTAATGTTGTTTTCCTGGTTCCAATTTTGACTAGTCTCGTAACCTGTATTTTACCATTTAAAACAATTATTCCTTCAAGAAAAGTATATAGAAGGTCTTCAATATCTAATAACACATGCGCCTACAGAAGAGAAAAACTACTGAAAGAATGATAACCCACCAGTGCTTTCTGTTTTGGTGATGAACGGCAACAAATCACAGAAGCACAGCTCATAGCAAGATCTAGAAACAAATGCTTCATATCATCGTCCAATGCGTACGCAAGTGATTTTCCATCAATTATCAATGCAAATATCTCAGCGGTTCCACTTGGTCCAGTAAGCAGAGCCTTTCCATCATTTATTTGACGAAGAACATTTTCCCTTGATGCCTGGAAAATGAACATGTATCCCATCAATATCACATATAGATTCATAATAATTCAAGGTGCATCTTCAACTTCAACATCCCCTTTTTCCCACCAAGATGACACCCAGAGAAGGAAAATAAATCCCTATCACAAGTAAGTAATCTGAAGTGGATTGAAATCCATGATGAATTAAAGCAGTCTTTACCTTAGCAATGGCATCCTTGTTTCCTGTTTTTTCCAATGACAGGATCTCTGGATTCTCCAAATTGATTATAATCTGCTTCATTCCTTGTCTAAGCAAACAACAGGAGAAGCTGCATATTCAAATTTTGAAGTCAGACACCTCCACGTATGATACAAACTGTAAAGTCCATCTTAAAAGCATCAATACAAACACCTGTTTCAAAATAACATACCCAATATTGATGGCAGTCTCCATTTTGTCTCCAGTCAAAACCCACATCTTAATTCCAGCTTGAGCAAGTTTGTCTATGCAGGCAGGAACCTAATGGGTACAATAGAAAAATAAATTCAAAATCTCTAAAGAGGCTAGTTTATTTCAAAACATTTTAGGTTTTCTTACTCACCCCTTCTTGGAGTTTGTCCTCGACAGCAGTTGCACCAAGAAGAATTAGATTCCTCTCAACCTTCTCTGCCACTTCATCAATCAATGATTCTCGATCTGCATTAACTGAATTCTTAGCCTCGGTGAATTTCTGGTTAAAAATTCTGTATTCTTCTTCATCAAGTTCACGATAGGCAAGTATGAGGGTCCTCAGGCCAGAATCAGCATAGTCATTCACGTGATTCCTGGTTTCCTCTTCAAACTTCCTACCACTCTTAGCAAGCCTTTCAAACATGACGCTGCATAGGATAAAGGTTAATTTAATTAATAAGCAATAGATTAAAAGATAAGGAATTTGCCAGTGTGAAGGGTTTCAAGGTAGTTGATCACAAACCTGTCAGCTCCTTTACTAAGTAATAGTAATTTTCCCTCCTCATTTCTTACTATCACAGACATTCGCTTTCTTGCACTGTTAAACTCCAAAACATTCAAAACTGTATACACCCTTTCAACTTTCCTACCAGTCTCTGGATTGTACTCACGCACTGCAACGCTTGTTTGTGTCCTTTTGTAGAATTCAAAACCAATTTCCCTTGCAGCAATCACAAATGCTGCCTCATCTGGTGATTCAGCTTCGTATGAAATCTTCCCTGTTTCTTCATCCACATCAGGTATGGCAGTGTGACAGATTGCCAACAAGCGGAAGAATTTTTCAATGATGTGAGCTTGGGGTTCATGGACCCACTTCCCATCCATAATCCTTTCATCTTTAAAATTAAAGCCTTTAACATGTGGTTTTGTACTGGAAGAATCCTTGCTCTGATCCCAACCATTCACGCTTTCACCCTCTCTCATAGCCATTCCCAATTCAGCCTCTGTAACCCCATGGCCATAAGCAGTCCCTGCGACAGAACACTTGATGAACTCCATGGAATTGCAGGTCAATGTTCCGGTCTTGTCAGAAAGTATCGTGTCCACTTGCCCAAGTTCCTCATTCAAATTTGAGGTGCGAGAATGTGCTGGCCTGTCAGATGGCTCATAGTACAAATTGATATCGTTGTTGATGAAACTGCTCTGAAAAACTTTGACGACTTCTATTGACACGTACAAGGAGATTGGGATGAAGTAATTGTACAACATGAGAGCAGTCAGAAAGTGACAAATTGATGCCAGGACCACTCTTTTAGGGTCAAAGTAAACAGTAGACTCATCTGGTTTGAGATACCACCTTTTCATCCTCTGTCCATCCAAGTCATTGTCAGTTGCAACTCCAAAAACTAGAGATCCAATAAATGCCATCATAAATAGAACAAAGAATAAGAAGTAAACAATTTTATCCATCTGCTTCTCAAATTTGCTTCTCTTTGAAGGGGGAGCTGTAGAATTTTGCATGACCTTTGTGTCATGTCCAGTGAAGATAACTGCCCCATATATATACTCCGTATTTCTGAGTTTTGAGTCTCTGAGGAGAAGCCGTTGAGGGGACAGGGGATACAGGTTCTGTTCAAAGTCCAGAGTTCCAACGAATGAGTACAAATTTGTATTTGGATCCTCACATTTGATAAGGGCCTTGAAATCCCGATAGTAAGAGTCCTCGTGCATGAATGCAGTTGACTCCAATGCCTGTTTCAGTTTCAAATTTGTCTCTCCATCTAGATTCATGGTCTCAACATAGCAGATTCCATCATCATAAGTTGATGAAAGCAAGAGGAGATCTGCTGGGAAGTATTCATCCTTCTTCACCTTCACTATATCTCCCACCCTCAGATTTTTCCATCCAGTGGATTTGAAAGTACCATCACCCTGGTGCAGTCTAGTTTTTCTACTGTTCATCTCAATATCCTGAGAAGGCATTCCGAGACCAAAAGTATAGATCAGATATGAGAAATTTCAATAGAAGATGGATGATCGGCATAATTATCATTTTCGATTTAGACATCTCTAATAACATGCATGATAACATGGAAGCATTTAAAAAGTTGCAGGTAAAACATATACAATATAAACAGGACTGCTATTTGGGAACAGGAGTTTCGATGCTAATCAGTGTAGCACAAATTACCCTGTGAGAGAGCAGAAGGCTCATCCTGTATGTGATGTTTCACTACTTTTACAAGTTATACAAAGTCTGGGAAAAGATGACATGAATCTTTAAAAATGAGCTCAAGTTCCGGTCTATCTTTCCCCAGACATATTGAAGATATAATTGATCAACTATCTCCAATTCTTAATTTTTTGAAAAAGAAAGGTTTTTTTTTGCTCTCTAAAGACTTTGTCAGTAACATGTCAAAACTTTCATTTAGTTTATCACTGTCATCTAAAGCCTTATTAAACTTCTATGCAAAAGATTTCCCAGATATGTCAAGCAAATAAAATGAAAAATTCCAAATGAAGTATCAAAATTATCCCAAAATTTCATCATCAAATCATACAAACACCATTCAACCAGTACAGTAATTTGAAACAAATGAAAATTTCCAGTAGCAGTATCAAAATTACCCCGAGATTTCATCATCAAATCATACAAATACCATTCAATCAGTACAGTAATCTGAAACTTCTCTCTATGAGAACAAGTCAAGAAGACATTACTGGAAAACATCAAACCATAATCAATAAACATATCAAACGTAGAAAACAGATGAAATATAAAAATCATACCTGCTGAGCTCTCTTCCAATCTTCAATACCTTCTTTAACCATGGTAGCTCCAACAACAACAATAAGGGGGAAGATAGCACTGACAGCTGTGTAAGGTGCAAGAGGAGTGAAGGCCAGGATACCCACAACCAAGAAATAGAAGTTAGCCACTCTTCTGAACTGCTCAAACAATGATTTGGGCAAGAAAGTAGCAACATTGTACTTTGTAGTACTAACATAGTTGCCACTATATCTTCTAATCTTGGCCTCAAAACAGTCTGGTTCATTGCAGTGAACTACCCTGGAAAACCCAGGTGCCCCCATCTGGGACTGATCACCCTTTAAAGATGTCTTTCCACATGCAAACGAGTACAGTTTGCTCAATCTCAACCTCTTCCTTTTCCCACCACCAGCCATTTCTCTCCTCCTCTAACAAAGAACAAAACTTTTTGGTTCTATAGTTAGGATTGCTAAAAATGCCGCTCCTTTGAATGAAAACTGGAATACCCAGAAGCAGAAATCACACCAAAGTCAAAATCCCAGTTGGAGTTCAAGCCTGAAAGCTCAAAAATTCAATAACCCAATAACGCAAAGATGAAAATTGAACAAGAAAAGAAAGAAAAGGCAAGGAACTTTGAGAGATTGACGCGGCTAACAACAGAGGATTGGAAAAAAGTAGAGACACCTTTAAAAGCTATGATCATATGGATTCTTGGACGTGATCTCCACCCTTTAAGAACACCACAAAGGAAAGACAGTACAAGAGTAGTTTGTTTTGAAGGACACAGAGGTATATCAGATTGAGTGCGTCCTAAAACAAACTACTCTCTTTAATATAGAAGGAGAAAAAATGGTCGAGGTGGATGGTGGTGGTCTTACATTGAATTAGTATTTATTAAAAAAAAAATATTGCATTGGATTGTTTTCTTCTTCTTTTTTCTTGGAAAAGGGAAAGCAACAAGAAGCAGGAGATGAGAGATGGCGCATCCTGGACGCTTTGAACGTAGACTTTGATTCAATTGGATGCCCTCCCTTTTTTTTTTCTTTTTTTCTTTTTTGACTTTTCGTTTTTTTCTCATTCAATTGTCTGTGCCTTTTCTTAACATTAATTGTTTTGTTACCCAGTTGCTTCGATTGATTGTCGTTCATTTACTTTCATTTAAAGTGTGTTCGAAAATTATGTTTTTTTTCTATATATATTAAAATAATATTTTTTAATAATTTTGATGATTTTGATATATTTTTAAATAAAAAATAATTTTAAAAGACTCCCTACATAATAATATCAAAAACAATATTAATACAGAAAAATAAATGTATACTTGACAGTATGTTAGATTTTTTAATGCACTTTAAAAATCAATTTCTACTAAGTTTCTAAACAAGCAAAAGTGTTAATATATTAATTTTTTATTTCTTTGCCTTATAATAATTCTGGTGTTATGAAATTAAAATTATTTTTAAAAAAATTACAAATCACTTTCAAATACAATCAAAAGGTATTGTCAAAAACAGTTTTGAGATTCTGGTGTTATTTTCTTTTTCTCCAGCATCTAAGGGTTTTTTTTTTAAATAATAATTTGTTAATACTTCAAAAATATAAATAGTTTAAATAAAACTTTTTTGAAAGATTTAGCATCCACCACCCTTGTTTAACTTTTAAAAAAATAATAATCCTTTTTATTATGTAAGAAACGCGCATTAGGCCTCCTTCTAGATGAATGAACTTAGTCAAAATGCTCAGCTTGGAAATTAAGTGCCGGAGAGTGACAAACCGTTAAAGAATATAATAAATGATAGGGCTAGTGGCTCTGAGATTTGAAGACCTGGGGATTTGTTTTTTATTTTTTATTTTTTCTGGCTTTAGCTGTAGAAGACCATGGATTTTAAAATTCGTGGTAAATCCTCGCGCTGACTCGATGAATTCTAGAAGGGAAGCTTTACATGTTAGTGTAAGATTAATAATGGCATCTTGAACGGGGGAGGCGACGGCGAGCGAGTGCTGAGAATAGCGGTTTCCGTGAAGCATGTTCTTACCGATTTGGCATTTTTGCCCCTTTTCCCTCCCTCCTCCCTTTACATATTTCAATTCAATACTCCATGTTTCATATGCAAGTTGACGCGACTCGCACCAAATAATAATAATAATATAAAAAAAAAGATTTTACATTATTCAATTCAATACTCGATAGTTTTATTTGATGGGAGTTGGCATAATAATTCTCTAACCACTATATTAGAAAAAAAAAATCTCTACGAGAGACAATTATTCAAATACAAAAAACCTTTTCAAACCTATTTCAAAAAAAAATCCAGTACCAATCAATTTTAAAAAATCTAAATTACCAGCCTCTATCATCTTCTTATTCTCCTACTCTTTTGAATCTAAAAAATATAAACTTAATGATTATTTTCAAGACTTTCAGGCTCTTATTAATTCATGATTCAGCCAAATTAACTTTCTAACCATATTCATCTTATGAAATAATGGGAGTGAAACAAAGAAGAAAGAAAAGAACAAAAAAAGAAAATCGAAAACGAGATCTTCAGATGAATTTTGGTTATATGTCTAATACGAGAGGAAATGAAAACATATCACATCAGAAAAATAATAATAATCAAACAGGGACGGTTTTTTAATGAAGTTAAGGTGTTATTTAGCATTTCAATCCAACTTAAATTTTAAAATATTTCAATCTTTTTAATTTTAAATTGTTATTTTAAATATTTTAATCATTTTAATGTATTAATATAAAAATAAATTTTAAAAATACTTATTTCACTCTCCAGCATATGTTTATAATTAATTGTGTACTTGTTTGATGTTTATTTTGTTGTTTTTGGCCACGGTCTTGTTGGGCTGCTGCTGGCAGCGTCATGGTGGCGACAAAAGCAGGCGTGAAAAAAAGATAAGAAAAAAATTCCAAATCAGTTGCCATGGTTATTTTTACTGAGGAATTGTTGCCATGAATTTATTTATTTTTACTATATGATTTGGTTTATTTCCCCAATACCGTTCTGAATTTTTGCCGGTATTTTATTTATCTCTGTTACCTGTAAATTTAAAAAAAAAAAAAAGGGATGCTAGTGGGGATTCTATAGTTGAAAACAGATCATGAAGTGACCACCAACTACAACGACTAAAGGTTATTGTGTTATTGAAAATAAAAAGGAACAATTCATTTGTTTAAGAAACCCATAGTAAAAAAAAGTGAATACTGCTAGCCCATCATTTCATACATGGCATATTAACATGATTCTTGTTTATTTTTAAATTTATTTTTTTTAAGTTCACTTACGGGTGAGTGTTTATAAATTCAATATTTTACTGTATCTGATGCTGCTCACCTAAACACTCAACACAAGTATATATACCGATATTTTACCAAATTTAATATTTTTAGATTTAGGATGAGTAAAAAAATCTAAAAAATTAATTAGATTAAAAAAATAAAAAATTTAATAAAAAAATCAAACAAAATAAAACCTAACCAATTAGAAAACTCAAACAAATTTCTAGTTTGATTTAGTTCGTTTTTGATTTTAAATATCTATAGCCAATTGAACTTGAATGAACCGAATCTTCAAGCACGTAGCTGACTATAAATAAAAAATATAAATAGTTGTCAACCAAAACCCTAAAACAACACACATTTGCAGCCGTGACCCTTCTCTTTGCCTTTTTACATCTTATTTCTTCATCATATTCACTTTAGCCGCCCCTTACCCCTCTTTGTTATCTTTGTTTTCCTGCATTTTATTTCTCCATCACATTCTCATCTCTCCCTGGCAACAAATTTATAAACTTCAGTCGCCTCTCACCCCTCATCTTTTTTCTTTGACTCCCTGCATTTTATTTCTCCATCACAATCTCTTCTCTCCTTGGCAACAAAGCTCCACCTTTTAATATAGACAACATAAATATTTGATAGAAATGCAAAATTTGAGCCCTTATTAGATCTAACTCGTTCACTATAGTGTATATTTTTCTTGTTATCTTGATTAATCTTCAGTTTTTATTTTTCTTGATATTTTATGGGTTTTGCTTTTTTTTATTGTGTTAGAATTTACTACTTTTATTGAAAACTGGAACAAGTTCTTGAACAACAAAAATGAGATTTGATTATCGGTTTTACAAGATTTTGAACAATAAAAACCGGACCGAAACCAGTCGGTTTGAAACCGGTTTTAATTTTAAATTTTTAAAAGTAATAATTTTAATTTGGTTAATTTTTTCAAGTGAAAATCGAACCGAATAAAAAATGATTAATTTTATTTTAGACTCGACTATACATTGAATTCAAGTGCACATGGGTCTAATAAGATGCTACACTCAATACCTTTCAACTTAGTTATGTATCGAACCTAAGTGTTTGTTAGTCTAGTAAAATGTTAGATAATTAATTATAAATTTATAATGAATATTTGATTTTTACATTAAAATAATTAATAATTAAATATTATATTAAATATTTATTTTTCTATTCATATTTAATATTTCTTGAAAAAGTATATTTTTAAATTATTATTAATAAAATTTGAGATTTGATTATCGGTTTTACAAGATTTTGAACAATAAAAACCGGACCGAAACCAGTCGGTTTGAAACCGGTTTTAATTTTAAATTTTTAAAAGTAATAATTTTAATTTGGTTAATATTTTAAAGGTGAAAACCGAATTGAATAAAAAATAATTAACTTTATTTTAGACTCGACTACACATTGAATCCAAGTGCATATGGGTCTAATAAAATGCTATACTTAACACCGTTCAACTTAGTTATGTATTGAATCTAAGTGTTTGTTAGTCTAGTAAAATGTTAGATAATTGATTATAAATTTATAATGAATATTTGATTTTTACATTAAAATAATTAATAATTAAATATTATATTAAATATTTATTTTTCTATTCATATTTAATATTTTTTTAAAAAAATATATTTTTAAATTATTATTAATAAAATTATTGACAGATTGAATCCATTGATATATTCTATATAGTTAGAAAAAAATTACTTCAAAATCTACTGCAACTCACAGATACAATCACACATATTTATTCTAATGGTGATACAACAAACAATACTGAGGGAATTATTGATGAATTAAAGGGAGTAATTTTTTTAGCATGCATAATTCTTCTAAAAAACCATCAATCAATTTATTAATGAGCCAAACCGGAATTTACTATGAGTTTTTTCGACTGCCAATTTTCATCTATAATCTTGTTATTAAAATAATCATAAATAAAATATTAGTATAAATAACTTAATAAATTTTTATGATTAAAATCTACAGTAAGACATCCAAATTAAAAAATATTTATTATTTATTCGGCGAGATGATCGCTGATGCAACGTGAATCTAGAAACCTTTTTTTTTTTTCCTGCGATATCCACACCCTTTTCCTCGTTTTTTTTCCCGTGTCTTCGTGATGTCGTCATTTTGCATAATCATGTCCGGCCACGAATAAAGTAGTTTGCCAGTCGCTCATGGAATATTGTACTGCATAAAGAGTGTTTTTTTCCAGGCTAAATCCAAGTAAATTCAACACGGATTCACAGACAGGTTCTTTGATCGCTTTGAATTTACATCACTTGAATTAAATTTATCTGGGGTGAAGTCTATTGTTCATGTAAACACACCAAATCATGCAATTATTGACTCACATGGACAAGTTTGTATACGTCTTGCTGATACAGTCGTTAAGCGTCTAAATTGACCATGCCGATGATAATTTCGATGAAAGCTGCTCTTCGTGGAGCACAACCTTAACCCTTGACTTCCAATCGAAGATGGACTTGTTAAAGTCTGTAGAATGCTCTGTACGGCATGTAAGAACCTGCATACAAATCCCGCTCAACAGTATCTTCTGGGCATGGTTTTCTACAGCCGTCTCATTTGGCAACCTGTCAAGATTATCTAGAAAGAAAATGACGAGTCATGGAAATATAAAATGCCACGATAAAATGGGCAATTTATTAATTTATAACTCAAATGTATATAATGCTAATATATGCTGTGCCGAGGGCGGGCAGTCCAGCCGGCCTCCATCTATCCATCTATTTTTTGGAAGTACAAGCATGATCTGACTTTTCGGGCATGGAAATATCTGGGTAAACTACGTTGCCCTTGGTTTCGAACCCCATAATAGCCTTTCATGTTTGCAAACCCATAATCTAATCCCTCAGCTAGCTACTGGAGACCGTTTATCTTACTGGAGTAAACCCACCATCCTTTAATATTCAGATACTGTTTGGAAATGTGTTTAATTCGTGTTTTTTAAAATTTTAATTTTTAATTTAAAATTAAAATTTTAAATAGTTTTGATATGTTAATATTAAAAATAATTTTTAATAGTCTCAAATACACTCTCAAGTAATAAAGAGTCCGGGTTCAGGGAAAGATGGATCGGTGTGTGTTTACTATGATGCGAGGAACTAAACTGTAGGTTTGCAAGCATGAAAGGCGAGGTTATTTTGACGTCTAGAAGCCACGAGCTTAAGAAATAAATTGCCCGACACATTTCCATTGCACAGTGGTAAGAGTTCGGAGGGGCAGCTTTTTTGTTTATTTGGGATGTATTTTCAGAAACATTTTGTTTTCCTCAACTGGGTTTTTTTTATTATTATATTTTCTAGACAAACGTACTCTTAATATTTTAAAACAGCCTAATCATGTTCACTGGGAAAAGAAAAGAGAAAGCTCAATGGTGAGATTAAGATATTACAGAAAGCGATTCGAAACGACAAATGGGTTCCGTAAATAGAATTTTCAAATTTGTTTTAGTTTGAATTTGAATCGTGGTTACTTATTGCAGGATGGTGGTGTTTGCCCTATTTGAAAACGAGTTTTCATTATAAAAACGTTTTCGAATTAATAAATGATATTTTATGAGCTGGTTCCTGGGATGGAAATAGGATTAAAATGAATTTATAATAGATAGATTAAAAGTTCGGTCATAGCCGTACTAACCATTGTGCAGCCGGTATCCCAGTCACTCCAGAATATTTGCACCGAGGGACTTCCATGTATATTGAGAATATCGACCACCCAAATGTTGTATATATATATATTTTGTTATGAAATGAAAATTAACAAGAACAGTCGATATGCATAATATTTTAATTGTGTTACAAATGTGCATGTTGAGAATTTTCAACATGGATGGGTGCAGCTGCTATTTTTTTAATTAAATTTATATTAAAATGATATTTTTTAGTTTTTTAATATAAGCATATCAAAATTATTCATAAATATCTAAAAACAAATAGAATATTCTCTCATCTTACTCAATTTTTTTGCCAAAAGCTGCCTTCTTATGGTACGAGTCCTGCTTATCTCGTGGGAAATGTTTGATAATATTTTAATGTTTTTGTATTGTTTTAATATTTGATATAAAAAATATTTTAAAAATAACCATTATTATAATTACAAACACCATTTATATAGATAAAAAAAACGTGGGTAATTGACAACACTTGGAGATAAAATTCCAATCACAAATCCAGATTGCCGAGGAAAAACTGATCCTGCTTTCACTACGATCAAGGTTAATTTAAAAAATACGAAATATTAAAACTCTGTTAAGGGGTTTATACCACAGCAGTTAAATACTCAGCTTTTATATATACATACATGTGTGAGTGTCCTAATATATATATATAAAAAGAAATTCGGCCGCCATCCTGAAACACATGCATCAAACAATTCGCTGGATCATTAAAAATTTCAGGCCTAGGAGTAATGGATGCTCATAAACATGTGCAGACCCTGCTTGTATATATAAAACAGATTTCTGTAAATTATGAGTTCCATTATTATAGATCAATGCTGACCAAGGAACAAGGGAGACGTCAAAGAGGACTGAAGGGTTTTTTTGAGGACTATATATACATTCAATCAATATTCATACGGACATGTCAACGCCCGAGATTTCAAGCCATCATAACCCTGAACCTTCAATTAATTTATTTTATCATTCAAACATATATACATATATAGTAAAATATTGTCTTTGAAGAGCTGGCTCGAGCAAGAAGAAACAAGTTCATTCAGCACGAAGCAACTAAAAACCAATCTCTCCTCTAAAAAACTTAAAGTAATCCATGATTTGTACACGGTGTTCTGACATATTTTGAGCCAAAATAAATGTTCTTAGCATACAATCAGTCAGGATATTCTTCGACCTAATAAATTAATTAATCTGAACCTCATTAACGAGTCTTTGAGTGTAGAAATCAATCGGTTAAGTTATATATATTACCGAAAGTGTTCATGCTGAGAGTGAGCTGATCAATGGTGTAGTAATGGACGTGGTTGTTGATGCTAGGGCTTCACGAGGAGTCGCAAATTAATTGATCTTCTTTTGACCAGGATGCATGGCGTGGAACAGCACTTCTCCGAACTAATGTGGCTTCCTTTTCTACTCGGCTGACTCAGAAAATGACAACTGCATATGTACTTTATTTTCTTAGTTTTGGGTTACTTTATTTTCTTTTTTCTTTTTCAAACGTAGATTGTGGGCTGTAAAAAAATAAAAATAACAAGTCGCTCCTTTGGTATGCTTTAGGCGACAACACGTTTTAAGATTTCAATAATGGGTCAGCTTAGGTTTCATATTATGAAAAGTGATTTCCGATTTTGAGTTCTTAATAAAACATAAAGTTACCTTTTCCCTAGATAATTTGTAGCAGAAACTAAAAATATATTTAGTAAAACATACTTAAAACAACTACTTCGCTAGAAAGAAAAATGGTATAAATTAATCTAGGCTTTAAATAAAATATTGGTTCAGTTTTATAATTAATGATATTTTAAAATCTAAGATATGTAAATAAAAAAATTATTTAGTGTATTGAATGGTTAATTATTTAGTGCTTGAAGTTCAAATTTCTTCTTAAGAACTTTAAGCTTGTGATAAAAGCTCTGGAACATGCAAAAATAATTTAGAGAATTTAAAAACTTTTTGATAATAAAGTTAATATATTTATGAGAAAGATATTAGATGATTTAAGATAATAATTAAACTCTGGATTTAAGAAACAAAAATATTTATTTTTGAATTATAAATTGATTAATACTTTTAAAAAGTTTCGAACTTGTTATCTTGATGGTTTAAAAAGTAAAATTACTTTTTAAACCCTATCTTTTTTAAGAAAGGAAATGATTGAAAAGTTTTTTACTTTCAACAATATTAACAAAAAATAAATATCTATTATATATTGTCAATAAGATAATAAATATAATAGATTTTTTAAAAGATCTTATATACACCCATAAATACATGTATAATAATTTATTATTTCTTCAATACTTTTATTATAGAGAATTATTTATAATCAGACATGTAACTTTAAAACTTATTAATGTTTAAGTTTTATGGATCTGTTATAATGATCATGTTATCTTAGATTTAATTAACTACAAAACCTAAATATTCTGGATTTGAAATGCTCAGACATGTAACTTTAAAACTTATTAATGTCTAAGTTTTATGGATCTGTTATAATGATTAGATTCATGTTATCTTAAATTTAATTGACTATAAAACCTAAATATTCTGGATTTGAAATGCTTGGCAAAACTATTTTATGTAAGATGATTTTTATTTATAAAATTCCCATTCAAAAAGTTAATTCATCAATAATTATTTCTAAACAAGTCAAAATAATTTATACATAGTATATTTATTGAATATTCTTTAAATAAAAGACTTAAATCTTAAATCTTGAATCAATTTAAAAAAAGTTATGCTATACATAACCAAATCACGGTAACAAAGAGTTGCAACTAGGTGATCATACTACAAAGTCACAGATACAGTGAGTCTTGTTTGGCAGCGAATGTTGAGAAGCAGATCATGCTTGTTGTATCCCACAAACAAATGAATAAAATAATTAATGAATTGTGTCCATTTGAATGCTCTAAGCTGGAATTTACTTTGAAGGTTCTTATTAGCCAAAGGCACCATGCATTTTTTTAAAAATTACTGTACGGACACCATACGTGATTTGACATCACCAAACTCTGACTTAATATTAGTCATTAATGAATAAATAAATAGCTTTTTGGTTAACTTGTATCTAGAGTTCCGTTATATATATTGGGCTGGATTATTGGACTTTGAAAGCCCAATTGTATAGATCAGATCCCAATTAACTTCTATATAAAGCCCACTAATATTTGCTTAAGTGCACCTTCCTGGAAAGCCAGCAGCCCACAGCCCAGTTTGTGTCAATCTCTAAAGGCGACCGAGTTAAACCAACACAGAGAGAGTCAACTCATCCGATTTGGAAAATGAAACCACTAGCTCTTTCTCTCTCTCATCCTAAATTCTGGTCCAAATCTTGTCAAACAAAAGTACAAATCACCAAACCAGTTCCAACAGAACATCCCACATGATTTCACCACCAGTTTTAGCTTCAAAAACCTAACAAAATCCATCAAGGTAAGCCCCCTCCCTCTCTCTGTAACAGTGGACCAACGATATGCATAACACTTACATTAGCTCAACTTTGTTGTCCGTGGGAACAAAAGGGTCACTTTCATTTTCTTTCAATGACTACTCTAACTTATTAAACGAAAGATTTGAAAGAAACCCATTTTCATTACAATCTTGTTCTTCATCATGTAATAAATCTTCTTGTTGTTGTTGTTGTTCTTGTTCTGCATCATCATCATCATTTTCTACTACTAGTACTATACGTAGAGTGCCAATAAACCCAGGTTTGTTTTTTGGATTTAGACAATCTACTATTATTCAATGTCCGCCTTCTAGAAGGTTGATCTTGGGTGGGAGGGATAGGTATTATTACCGGTCTCCGGCTTATGGTCTTGATCATGGTTGTTATGAGGATTCTTGCTCTTTTAAGGAGAAGAAAGAGAGTGAGAGGGTTGTTAGGAGAAGGGTGGGTGGGTCTCGGGGGGTAAGGCTGCACGAAAGGCGATGTTTTAGTGGGATTGATGATGTGGAGGCCATAATTAGTTTGCTGAGTGAGGAAATGAGTGAAGAGTGTTTAGGTGATGGGGAGAGAAATCAGGGCCTGTCAAAGAGAGTGGGAATGGAGAAGAGAGGAAATTACAGTGGTGGAGATCACAAGGGGAGGAGGAGGAAGCATGTTGGGCGTAGTTCTTTGGAGAGTGATACGAAATGTAAATTTGGGTTAGCTAATGTTGAGTTGAGGAAGGAAGAGTTTACAAGGAAGGAAGGGAGTGAAGACAGGGGAGAAAAGAAAACAGTTTTAGAGGGGGAGAATTTCAGGGGAAAGAGAGGGAGCTCTAGTGTTTCATCATATTACTCACTTTCTTCTGCTGAAGATTTTGAGAGCGACATGGAAGCTCAGGATGAACATGTTGATTGTCTCAAAGAATCATCGCATGGATACAAGGAGGAGTTAAGAAGTGGAGAGGGTAGATTAGAGGGGCAAGTTGTAGAAGAGTTTAAGAGGCATAGAGATGGCACAGAGTGGAAGGGGGAGGTTTTGGAAGCAGGAACTAGTACAAGAAGGACTGGTGTTGAGTGGAATTTGAGGAAGAAATCTGAGAAGAAACTTTCTGAGATTGAAGAGACACGATCAGGAAGAGAATCCTTACAAATGCAATCAAGAATGGCAAGAACCACTGAAAGTGATTACAAGAATGTATCAGGTTCTCATAGGCAAATTGATGACGAGGAAGAGAAAAGCTTGGCAGTTAATTTGAAGAAAGGAACAAGAAAGCAATATGGTCAGATGGGTGATCATGTGAAAGAGCAATCTGAATTCAGAAGAAATGACCAGGAAATTACTAATAAACTGGAGAGCAGTGGAACAAATGTCGAAACAACTTCCCAATCCCAAAAGCGGTTCAGTGGTAGAGAAGAAAACCTGGTAGATGTGAATTTGGTTTGGGAAGGAAGGGATGAACGTTATGAAGAAGCAGGTGAAACTGCTGCAGAAAACAATATAAAAAGAAACACTCACCAACGCATCGACACATCAACCCTTGAGAATGTCAGAACTGAAAGAGTTTCAAATTGGCAGAGGCAATCCGAGCCTAGAATGAATATTCTGGAAGAAGATAGAGCTCTAGGGTCATTTTATGAGACAAATGAGCAACAATTCCAAATGGGCGGGAAGACAAGAAGAGAAGTTCAATCAAGGTGTTCACAACAGTTATCTAAAATATCAGAAGTTCATGACAGTAGTAGCAAAAACACTTTGATTTTACAATCAGAAACTAGAATTAAGAAGCAGGAGGGACGTGAGAGTGTTGTTTCTAGTTCAGGTACAGACACAAAAGAGCACCAGCCTCAAACAGATCAAAAAGCTCTTCAGGGAACTGAAACCAGAAAAGGATCTGGAGATGTCACCGATATCTCTCTGAATGTCACTGGTGCATCACTGGTCCATGCAAGTGATATGAAAACAGTCACCAATTTTGGTGGAACTTCTGGAAAGAGAATTGTTGATCAGGAAAGTGAATCAACATCAGCTGTGGAATCCATTCGAGAAACAAGAGAGAGGGCTGATAAAATTGAGGAAAATGTCACTCAATTCAAATCTAGAAATGAGGTTTGGAGGCCTACTTATGAATCAAGGCGCAATGAAAGAACCTCACAGGAGGCTGCCTTAGATTCTCAAGCATCTGCTAATATGGTTTCTCAATTGGGAATTCAACAAGTTGATGTGGGGGAGGGCAATCAAAGAACTTCACATGCAATAATGATGCCTCCCCCACCTCAATTGTTAGCTCGAGGTACAGCACGTGTTAATCCACCAAGTAAGAATGCAAACCAAGAGATTTCCAGAGGAACTTCAGGAAGGGGCACAAGTGCTCTATATATAATTTCTGGAGGGAGAACTCCAGTTTTCCAGCAGGAAACATATGGTAAAAATGAGAAAGATGAGATTTACAGGGAGCCTTCAAGTCTTATCTTAACTGGAGATGCTCTTGGTTCAACTCAACGTTTAGAGGAATCATCAATGCAGTTTGTTGGGGAGTTTGTTGAGAAGGCTAGGCATGAAGTATTGGCTTCTGAAATCCAAAAGGAGAAGACAGGTTCTGATACAAAGTTGGCATATGAAGCTGAGAAGCCGAGGCAAAAGAGTTCAGGTCAATATGATTCTGAAGACTTACAGTTTATGAGGCAGGACTCAAGGCAATCATCTGGGGGCTCCAGAGAGAAGGGTCCCTCAGATGAAATGTGGCATGTGACAGATCCATCTATTCAGGAGCCTACAGAGACAGAAGCACCAGCAGGTAGCACAGAAACTGAGAGTGGTGTTGTTAGGAGAACTGGAAGGTCCTTTTGGAACATCATTTCGAATATTGTAAGAATGCGCTGGGGTTCACATGCTGAAACTCCTAAATCAGCTTGGAGATCAGGTGGAAAGAGTTCGCCAAATGATTCTGTTACTAGTGAGGCATGGTTTTCTGGCCACGAACCTGGTGAAAACAGTGATGAGAACGTGAAAAGGGAAAGGGAAAGCATGCCTAAGGAAGCTGCCTCTTCTCACCAGCTGCAACCAACAAACACTTTTAGTCAAGATCAGGCAAAAGCATCTGACACATTTGTATCAAAGAACATAACAAGACAGCTTGACGTATACACTTCATCCCCGCCAATTATGTTAAAAAGCGAGTCCACATCAAAAGGCTTTTCCACACCTTCTGAAGAGGAGAATCTTGGCTGGAGTCAAGATGGGAACGATTTTCAAGTTGCTACATCTAGCACGGAAGTAGAGGAATCATCACTAGTTTTATTGCCTTCTACTAGCACAAGTGATCCCATTGTGGAAGAAAGTCCTGGTACTGCTAAAACTAATGTCTCTGTTAGTGGTTCAATGGAACGACCTGATAGTGAAATGTTAATTAGAGTATCAGGCTCTGAGGGGAAGGGTGTGGAGTCAAAACAAAGGAGGCTTCAGCGAAACAAGCAAGTTGAGAGAGACAGATTTGATGAATGGGAAGAGGCCTATTTACGTGAAAGTGAGCTGCGGAAAACTGATGAAATGTTTATGAGAGAAGCGCTGCTAGAAGCCAAGAAGGCTGCTGATTCTTGGGAGGTGCCTGTTGGGGCCGTGTTGGTGCATCATGGGAGGATTATTGCTCGTGGACACAACCTGTAAGTTGTATGCACTAGTGAATAAAACCTTATATTGTGCTGACTCTTTTTTGGGTTTTTTATGTGGAGATTTATATTTCAGAGTGGAGGAGTTACGAGACTCCACTGCCCATGCAGAAATGATTTGTATACGGGAAGCATCAAGCCAACTCCGGACATGGAGGCTTTCGGTACTTTCTCCATTTTTTGAGAACTTTATATATTCCCTTCGTTCTTGTTGAAATAGTCAACATCTTACGGAGACAATAATTGATAGTTAATGGATTCACTCTCAACTAGTTTTTATAGTTATCAAACCATTTTAACTTACTCATTGACGAGCTTTTACATATGAAAGGAACAGATAAAAAGGCATTCTTATCTATATCAATTGAAAGCCGAGTTTCAAAGTGCAAATCACTTCTCAAGGAACTGTCTCTAAGTTGGCTGATATGCACAGCAGGTGCTCAATGATGTTTAATGATTTGATTCGCAGGAGACTACACTTTATATAACACTTGAACCGTGTCCTATGTGTGCTGGAGCAATACTTCAAGCAAGAATAAAAACTCTTGTATGGGGAGCTCCCAATAAACTTCTTGGAGCTGATGGAAGCTGGATTAGGTAAGCACTTCTTCCATGAAGTCTCATTATAATGGGAGACTGGTCTTTTGTACAGCAATTATTATTTAAGGAAAAAATTCAAAGCCATTTTCTTTAAATTGTTCTTGTTAAATATCAGTAGTGCCATATTCATTCCATAAAAAAAAAAAAAATGCATTATTTGGTCCTTTCCTGCTGAGAGACCTGTTATTAAAGTGATCTGACCATACATTATGCACCCCAATGGGAAAAGTGTTCAAATTGCCTTGCCATTACAATGTACTAAGATTGAGATACATGTTACATGTGCCACGTTTTCTTCCTTGTGAATGGTTTCCCCGTTTCTGTATCAATGTCATCAATGCTAATAGCGCTCATAATGCGTATGTGGATCAAAACATGATTAATAGAGCACAAGCTTCGCCCTTACTAAAATCAGTCTTTTATTTCCTATTGCTTTTGCTATTTTTTTTTTAATTGGAAAGAAGATGATTAATTGGTTTCTATGGCCATTCTCCCAGTTTAACTGAAATGGCTGGTGATATTATATGAATTTTACTCGTTCCAGTTACCAAGCAAAGCATACAATCTGTGCTAGAATGGGATTTAGGGCCCAGAGACTTAGAACAAGCCACCATTCGCAAACCAGTTAGATTCAACTTTATTAGACCTTCAGCAGACTCAACCAAAAATCTTCACGTGTACAATTTTTGCAGGCTTTTTCCTGATGCGGGAGAAGAAAATGGCGCAGAACTATCTAACAAGCCAGCTGCTCCCGTCCATCCTTTCCATCCAAAGATGACAATTCGGCGAGGAATATTGGAATCTGAGTGTGCAGATGTAATGCAGCAGTTCTTCCAGCTTAGGAGAAGGAAAAAGGAGAAGAAAGAAGATTCCCCTCCTCAGCCTTCGTGTCTTCCCATAACAAATCCTCAATTGAAAATCCTTGATAAGATGCATGGTTTCTTCCATGCCATGTTCTGTTTGTAAGAGATGATAGAACACCGAGTCCTTGTACGTTAAATAAAACTCTGCTAAAAAACAGTAGTTTCTTGTCGATCAAATTGAATGGATTATTGACGTCTTTATGAGAATATGAAATCCACGAACTTCATATTGCCTTTGAAGGTGAAAAATACGACTTGGAATAAAACCTTGTAGATTGGAAAGATTGGAAATTACCCTAGTTTCCCTGATACATTGTTTCCTCGTGGGCCTGCAGTAGCAATTATCATGGAACGACTGTCACCATGGAAAACCACTGTAATCTCACGAGTTTTTATTTATTGTAACTGGAGCATCCAGTCGAAATTCTGAATTTGCGGGTTCTCTCTCTTTTTTTTCCTTTTTATTTTTTAATGGAAAAATGGGGGGTTCTTTGCCGAAGACTGGTGAATTTCACCAGGTTTGCAGCAAAACTATCTGTCCAAGATTTAGCCATAATTCATGGAAGTTGTTTGCTATTTGCGTCTGTCTGCGTCTGTCTGTTTGTTTATTTGTTTGAGATTATGTAACACGATTTAAAATATTTTTATTTAAAAATATATTAAAATAATATTTTTTATTTTTTTAAAAATTATTTTTAATATTAGCATATTAACAATTTGAAAATATATAAAAAAAAATTATTTTAAATAAAAGATTTTAATTTTTTTTTAAAACACGTTGCCAAAAGAAAAAGCTTACTTTTAGCCTTATTGTTAGATCCCCCACAGGGTTACTAGAATCTTGCAACAAGTAGCCTGAAGTCGTGGATTGTATACTGGATTATAATTTTACAAATTCTAACGGATAAAAGAATATGCAATGCCTTGAGAGAAATATCACCAGCAATTCTTGTCCTTAAACAGCAAGACGTCCTCAGCTGAGGGAAACAAAAAAGAAACCAGAAAAAGGCACCCTACCTTGCCCTCTTTCCTTGAACTGGACAGTGACTGCTTACCAATGTAAAGATTGTGTTAGGATCGACATCATGGTCCGTCCTATATAGGTGAAAGGTTAGCCAAGTTTGCCGTCTGCATCTCCTCCCTCTCATTTCCAACCCATCATTTTTCTAGACATTTCTGGCACAACAAATAAAAGATCGTGGTAATTACTTATGATCATAAAAACTCGTGATTCGTGATTCAAATTTCTGTTAGGTTCAAGATTCTATTGAAGCAAACACATATTACCTAATTACGAGGTCCCACCGTGAAGAAAAAGAAACTTCAGCCTTCCCTCTTTGTGCTAAGGTTCTTGATGAGTTCAAACTGCATAACAGATCGACTACACGAGTCTCTTTGGCTGCTGATTGATGCACTACCAAAAATCAAATACAGCACAACTATTGACAATCATATCAGCAGCAGCGTTACCAATATACCTAAAACTTGAAAGCAGTAAATCTTTCTACAGATTACTATATTTTTGGCCCCAAATCTGACTGATGCGACCAGCTAAATGCAGACCTGGCCGTGAAAGACATCATTCCCAATCATTGGAAGGGATGTAGCATTCAAATAAAGACTACATCTCCCCCTCTTAACATTCCACCAAACATTTATTAAAATTAAAAACCTATTTCCCACAACTCTATATAACATATTACTTCCTGTAACTTCTCATCACAACAAAATGGCTTTGGTGCTTTGGGCTCTCATCGTGACTTGTCTGAGTTTCCCATTAGCTATTACCAATGCCCAAACACCAGCAGCATCACCATCAACAACTTCACCCGCTACACCTGCACCTACAACCAATACGCCTCCACCTTCAACCACACCAGCACAATCACCAGTAAGTGCAATGACACTCCCACCTGCAACCACTCCTATATCACCACCGTCTCCTAAAGTAGCACCAGCTACCAGCCCAATAGTTCCACCTCCACAACCACTGCAAAGTCCTCCAACCGCAGCTCCAATACAAACACCAGCACTGCCACCATCACCTGCTACACCACCACCTTCTTTACCACCACCACAAGTGTCTCCAGCTCCAGCACCAGCCCCTGCAAAAGAGACACCAGCACCATCACCAGCTAAGGAAGTACCTGCACCTGCACCAGCACCAGCAACACCAGCACCATCACCAGCCACTCCATCACCAGCACCAGCCACTCCAGCACCAGCACCAGCTATTCCACCACCAGCCCCATCACCAGCTCCAGCTCCTCATAAGCACAAGAAGAAAAGAAAACACAAGCACAAGCACAAGAGGCATCATCATGCACCAGCTCCAACACCAAATCCCCCCAGCCCCCCAGCCCCACCTACAGTGACAACAGTATCTGAGGACACAGCTCCTGCACCATCCCCAAATCCAGTATGTTTTCAAACAATTTTTTTTTTCATTCTAAACCACTAACTGAATTCGCTAATATTTCCATTCCAGAAATGATAGAAATTTGTCTCAAATTGTTCTAAATTATGTAACCTGCCTTTTCTGACCTGCAGAATGGAGGAAATTCATTGTATCACCATGAAGGAAGGGCCGGAATGTTAACAAGGACTGTTTTAGCTATTGCCTATTTGCTGGTCGTTACAGGCTACAGTTTCTAGAAATGTTACCAAGCCATTAAATTATATTTATGATGGCAAGAGATTATTTTATATGTACAAACAAGACCAGTGTGAAATTCAGATTACAGGTATTATAAAGGCAAGCCAAGAAATTTACTTCATAGTTCTAAAAACAAGAAAACAGTAATAATACGAGGAGCATACGAAAATTTCCATGGACAAAAATGTTGTAACTCTTCAACATAAAAACACAAAAGCAATCAATTTCAGTTGCACAGTTTTGCATCAGAAACTGTTCTTCCCTGAAGAGTATCTATCATGTTCTAGGACAAATTAAGGTTCTGCAAACTTCCCAAAAAGCAAGTAAGAAGAAAATAGCACTCCTGAAAAAATTCTCTGGGCAGAAAGGAACTTGTGAATCAACCATGTTCAATCCCATGAACAAATAAATATAGTTATTTGGGAAACAACCTCATGCAAAATACTAAATAAGTTACCTGGCAAACACATATGCTCCAATTATTCCAACAGTTATTGAGAAACATCTTATGGATATTTAAGTTAATTTTTATTAAGAAAATTTTGAAAACATGTTGATCATTAATAACATTAACAACATTTCCTTATGGAAAAGTGATGGGCTTTTAATTTTCTTCTAGTGCTTCATATTACTTTTGAGGTTCTTTATATTTCTATTGACTCGTATCATTTCTTTAGGGAGCATTCAGTTTGAACATAAAACATAAATGGCTTGTTATTGGAAGTTTCAGATTATACTTTCCCAATAAAAAATCAATTCTGAATCCTCTTTTTTCCTTTTCCTTTTTAAGTCAAAAGGACAGTGCATTGCTGGCCTTTAATATAACAGGATAAATGCTTACTGGTAAGAAAGATATTGCAACAAATTGTCATTCTAACAGCCCATTAGAACAGATGAGTACATGCACAAAAACAAGTCCCTGTTCGTAGACTAAACGATTAGTGAGCCTCTGACACCTCTCGCCACATTGATTACAAGTAAATTGCACAAGCAAACTCCTTGGCAGTTTTATGTCAATGGCTGCACCCTCCTAAAAGAATATGAGGGGGAGAACAAAAACACAGCTAAGAAATTTCTGTTTCCTCTTCGTTTTTGGTTAAAGCATCAAACTAATGCAGATTACTTGTAAGTAAAATCGATTCCCTCTTAACATGAATTTACATGCAAGAAAATCAAGGAAGACAGAGAAACAGAAAATGGGTAATTCAACATCAAGACCACAGTTATTCATCAACTGAAAAAAAAAAAAACCAAATTTTGTTCCTAACTTAAACACAAATCTATCAAAACTAATAGCAACCAACACCTATATAGAGAACCAATTTTTTTTTTTTTAAATGAAGCTAAAATCAAATAACCAAAAACCACATACCTCATTCAAATCACTTGATCCTGCTTCTGGGTATATCTCAGAATTGCCATCCACTAACCCAGAAACCACAACTAACCAATGCGACAGTTTAGGTAATGCTGCTTTTGTTTTGAGACATTCTCAACCTGCCCAAAAAGGAAAGCAGACAAAAAACATGTAAGAGTTAAGATAGATTTGATTTTTAAGAGTTTAATAGTAGTAAAGTTCGAACATTTGGAGAGACTTTAGTAAGAGAGTGTGACCTGGCGTTTGTGTTGGAGAAACAAATGGGTCTGTAAAAAGTCAGGGCAGAGAAGTGAATTAATGTGTTTGAGTTTGAGATTTGATTTCAGACAAGTTATGGCGGGAGAGAAACTGCATTGCAAGGGGGTAGCAGCAGCCATGGCGGTTGATATCTTGAATTCTGATACGATGCTGAGCATGTGGTTTGTTTTTCTGTTTTTTATTTCAAAATATATTAAAATAATAACTTTTTATTATTGTTTTAAAATTATCATATTAAAACAATAAAAATAAATAATTTAAAACTTAAAAAATTATTCGAAAAAAATATTGCTGCACCGCGACTCCCCATTTATACATTTTTACCGGGAGCGGATAATTCGTGTATGACATGTCGGTTTGAAGGATTAGAGGAGAGAGCAATGGATGGATTGCGCGTAGTTAATTCGTTTATTTCCCTTCAAGCTTTCGGGATTCGGAGTTATAAGAGGAATGCCCATTACCTGTTTAAAATCCCATCAAATCTGAATTTAAGATCGGCGTTTGAATGCCTGGAGTATTCAAAGAACACATTAAAACAAACGAAAAAAAAAAATGTTACGAGATAACTTGTGTTTGGTATTGAAAGTGGATGGAAGATTTTTTGCAGACAAAAAAAAATCATCAAAAAAAAACAAGAAGAAGAAGAAGAAGAAGAAGAAGAAAGAAAGAAGGAAAATGTTAGGAAACTTGTACTTTTCAATTGATGAGCACTCCCAGGTGCGTACTATAGTTTATGATTGGGATTGTGTGTGCCGGCCACTTCTTGTTTAAACCTTGAATCTTATTTGTCGGAATGATGTTTGCTAAGTTATAAATGAAATCAATCTGTAGTCCCTCTCATTCCATAACGATCTTATTCTGTCATTGAATTCACCAGTCTCAGTGTAATGTTACAATTTCATGCTAAACATGGCTTATTTTTAGCTGAAGGTTTTGCAGAATTACTGCAAATTTTCTGCCGGTTGTGATGAACAGTGGAAAGCACCCCAGATGACTTGGTGGAGTAGCTATCAATTACTCCAGGAACAAACAAAGGAAAGAAAGAAAGATATATTGAACAAGAAATTACTTCAGTTTTGGATATAAAAAATTCCTTCTCAACACAGTCCAGTGTTTTGCAGGACCTAGATAGAAGGCAAGGAAAGTATTGACAAGAATGAGTAACAAGAAATTCGGGTAGGTGATCTGTGCATGATTTTCTTTTCCTTGAAGAAAATCCTGTACACAACTATGAACCTTCTCTATCCCTGGAACAATTATGTCCAAGTTGATGTCTTGCTACAACCGGTACAAGGACAACTATGAACCTTCTTTATCCCTGGAACAATTATGTCCAAGTTGATGTCTTGCTACAACCGGTACAAGGACAACTATGAACCTTCTTTATCCCTGGAACAATTATGTCCAAGTTGATGTCTTGCTACAACCGGTACAAGGACAACTATGAACCTTCTTTATCCCTGGAACAATTATGTCCAAGTTGATGTCTTGCTACAACCGGTACAAGGACAACTATGAACCTTCTTTATCCCTGGAACAATTATGTCCAAGTTGATGTCTTGCTACAACCGGTACAAGGACAACTATGAACCTTCTTTATCCCTGGAACAATTATGTCCAAGTTGATGTCTTGCTACAACCGGTACAAGGACAACTATGAACCTTCTTTATCCCTGGAACAATTATGTCCAAGTTGATGTCTTGCTACAACCGGTACAAGGACAACTATGAACCTTCTTTATCCCTGGAACAATTATGTCCAAGTTGATGTCTTGCTACAACCGGTACAAGGACAACTATGAACCTTCTTTATCCCTGGAACAATTATGTCCAAGTTGATGTCTTGCTACAACCGGTACAAGGACAACTATGAACCTTCTCTATCCCTGCAGCAAATCGGAATCGAATTCTGAAAGCAACTGCCGCCAGTGACCATCGTCAGACATTAGCCATCAGTCTTCTTCATCCACTTCATGAAAAGGAAGTGGCACCGTCTTGACTGCTCTATACTTGCCAGCATTATTTAGATGCTCATTCTCCAACCTGGACCATCAAAACAAATTTGCACTTTATAAGACCTAATGAAATGTCAGGAAAAATTTAAAATGAGTTTATCATGATCATATTCACAAATGGCTATATCCAATTTCAGACAACGTTTTACCTGTAAAAATTCCACTGTCCTCTCCTGATGACTTCAAGGGAAGCTAAAAACAGTCCCGTTACTCTATAATCAACATGTTCAAAATTTGAATGGAGAACAGTTTGTAGCCAAGCAAGCCTGAGAACAAGGTTCAATCCCTGCAAGAAACGTCCAAAGTTTGATTTAGAATATACTTAAAATTCAAAAGACTTAAACCTGCAACTTGAAAGGAAATCCAATCTGCGTCTGTTGTGTGCTTATTTCAGAAATCTAGTTCTCTTTACTTGCCTAACTAGTACCAGCCTGGCTGATATTGGATAGGAATCGTACTTTCTTAGTAAAATGCTACCATCAGTACTTGCGATATGAATATGTTCGTTGTGCTCTTTCTAAGAACATCTTATCTTGATCATCTTATAACTAAAATGAAAATGGGCAAGTTGGATGTCTAATCAGAAATCAGAATACTTGTTTGGTACCAATATCCGTGAAAGATTCTAGCTTTGCTGGCAGTTAAATTCCTAATCGGAACTGGTGTCATTCCACTTAAAAAGAGAGTGATTAAGGGGATTTTAACAGGTACCATGGAGAAGTAGTAAATGAACTTTCGACGAAGCACTAATTCATTCCTTAGCCAGGGATTCTTGGAATTCATTTGGAGTAAACCCCAATCCATTACGAAGTCCCAATACAATTGGTAAATTGTTGCAGCGCTTGAGATAACTACGACAAGGCACAGCCATCCTACACTCTTTTCTCTCTCATAGGCCACTTTGGCTCCTGCAGCTAACATTGCTGATACATATTTGCCTAGATTGACAAGGTGATTTATCTGTCCTTCGTCAAACCATCGCCTAGCACACTGCACCGACGAATTAAGCATAAGAAAGTATCAATCAGATACAGTTATATTGTTTAAAAATGATAAACTGAACTATAAGCAAGCAAGTGATTGGCACTTAATCAAGGGGCTGGAGAGCTTTTCTTTTCCTTTCTTTCCTTTCTTTTTCTTTTTTGAGGAAGACGAGCAGATTTCTTTATACTGTACCTGCATTGCTCTCCAGTAATAGGGTATAAAGGATACTGCATAAGCAAGATCACGGTAATGCTTAGCCCTCATGCAGTAGCCAAAGTCCTGAGTTTTGTAGCTCCCGGTTAAATAATAGCATGCCACATACTCAAGGTTCCGAAGCATTGGCACCTGTTCAATTACAAATTACATCAGTGAAGCAGTCAGTACATTTTGACTTCCAGTACTGAAATGTTAATTAAGGTTCAATATTCTTTTGCAACAAGGAGCCTTCATTTAGCACGGAAACCAACCTGACTACAAAGCTGGTCAGCCATGAAGAAGTCCAGCATGACAACCTGCGGAGATAAAAATTAGAAGCAGTTAAATAGATGATTTGGTTAAAATTCGTTTCAGCACAGGAACCAAATGAAAATTTCAAGTGAAGGCTGCTTGAGACTTTCGTAGAATGTTTACCTTGTAGAGAGGTGATAGAATGATGTTCCTTATCACACAAAGGAAGCTGTAACGACTTGATCGGTAGCAAATGTTGAAGGGGCACACGAGCAATAACAGGAAGCTCTGCGCATAAAGCAGTGACAAATTTTAGTAATTGACAAAACCAAGAATTGGACTCAAAACAAAAGAATTTACTTATAGTGGATAAACTCTATCAGATTTTCAATCAACAAATTACCAATAATAGAAGGCCTGGGATGGCTTGAACTTGGGAATACGAATGTCGTTTCGTAAGAAGTGACAAATGAATAAACATGACTCCCACCACAGCAGTCATAGATGTGGTGCATATCAAGAATACATCTCTGTACTTTAGCTCCTTTGTGGGGGCCAGCTCAAAGATGAAGCTATAATTTATCCTGGATTTCCTCCACATTAAAATGTTGCAACCATACAAAAAGAAGTGCAGGAACATCAAGCTGAACATGCTGCAAATGACAAAGTCCCCCTTTTTTCTGTAAGCTACCATTCTTTAGGAATTTCAAACATGGTATTGAGAGTAAGTTGAGGAAACTTGCCTAAGCACAGGATAGACAGTTTCCATGTATGCTGTATCTGGTTGCTGTCTGTACATCCCCGTGATACGAGCCATTATTACATAACCAACAAGGAGGGCTATGAAGCTCCCGGTGAACAGTCCTGAATATTTTCACCCACATGAGGTTAATTTTCATCTATTTAAAACTCATTGAACATGGGATTCTCATTATTATCTGTCGAAGAAGTTGCGGTAATATGCGAATTAGATTCAGAAAATTCATTTAAATTTGCATTCAAGGTATGTTGGAAGGTATCGCGTAAAAGCTGTGCAAACCAGTTTAAAAGACGAGAGTAACATTATGCTTGTACGCACAGAAAACCAGTATCTGATATATTATGCAATGCAAGGATCATAATTTCTTATTTTTTCAGATCAAAGAAGGAAATTTAACTATCCAATAGAAGATCAAGGGAGTCATAATGCCTGATATGCGTGTTGGGTGCTCATTCAAAAATGTCCACGCAAAATACACCATAGCTTTTATTGCTCAAGGAAAAATAGTGGTCTTTTTTAGGAGCTAATAGTATTCATAATATTCGATACTTGTACGGGTCAAATTTGTATCTAAGATGATAATGGTATGACATGGGACCTATGCTTTATCATCCACCCAAATAAAGTGAACCAGGCACTGCCCTTCATTTGAAATCCCAGTGGCCTGATGGGTCCATATTTATGTTTCTTTAAGCCCTGTATCATGTCACAAAGTGAACAAGAACAAAGCTCTTTACCCATATGATTGATCAAAAAAGGAAGGTAACTTAAAAAATGTTATCCCGTAATTTTAGTTTTAGACTAATTCAGTCAAACTTACTATTAAGAAACTCACCGATGAAAAAGGTCACAGAGTGTGATTCTGTATGTTGATGAGGTTTAAGATATTTTCTGGCCTTTCTTCTGTCTTCTTCAGCGAAATGTTTGATAAATAGATCCTCAACTTCATCTGCTAAGTTCATTACCTGTCGTTTCTGAGACTAATGAGCAAGACTAACAGATTCACAAAAACATTTTGGCCACAAAATTTGAAGTGACAAACAAGCATATCCAAGTTCTATTTTCACAAATCTAAGGACTACCCGTCAGTGCAGACATGAGAAGCAAGATCATTGGCCACTTGACATTGTCGGAAAACATCCTATAATATTTTTTTCTGCAACTTGGCTATACATAACGGGACCAGATATTTAACATTAATTAGTTTTTAAGATTCGGAATTTACCTTGTCTGAACTGTTAAAATAGGAGCTTTCGACAACTTTTAGATAGATGGGAAGCACTTGTTTTTCAGTTACCTATAAAAAAGAAAAAAGAAAACCCAGAAAAACTCTTCGCCATTAGATATGTATGCAGGCCAAAATGAAATGTTAAAAGAGGTTTAAAAGGTAACCCATTTATGTACTTTATCGAATTTCTTCAAAATCTTTATAAAAGCAAGCATGTTCAAGTTCCTGAAACCACATCATTAATTGCAGACAAGTAAGCTTCTCCATATCCAAATGAAATATCAACAACGCAGTAGTGTCTTTTTTTTTTTTGCCTTTTCTTGAAAAAAAGAAGCAATCCTTCAATTAAACACCTGTAAGTTTCAAGATATCCCAACCCTTTATAGAGTTCTATGAAACCTCCTTTGATCATCTTCTCTGCATGATGCAACTTTGTTTTGTTGATATGCAGCTTGCTCCCTTCAGGGTTGCATTTCTTGGAGGACTGACTAACTAAATCTCCCCAAACTAGGTAACTGATCGCCGAGAAAGTACGAGAAGGTGTTGTTAGAGGAATGTTTATCCTTAAATTCTTCCCTTGGCAATTGAAAACACGGCCCGAATGTGTCCTCAGTTTGCTAACCTCTCTTCTCATGATCCTTGTTGATTTTCCCATCTCTTCTGATCTTGGGGAGTCTAGGACTTCATTTTTCTCCAAGCCATCTGTGCTTTCGTCCTGAATCTGTTCTTGTTCTATTCTGTCTGTCACTGAATCTTCCTCTGCAGCCAAGAAAAAAAATGATACAGAATAGAGATCATGAATTTAGTGATATCAGATTATTTTAAGTTAAAGAAAGTAAAATAAACTCTTGCACGTGAATGCTAATACTAGTCCCACTTAATTAAGCTATTTCTATATTTTTTTCTCTGCTACAGTTTTACAAGTTTAACAATTCCTACATGCTAAATTTTGATTATGATGCCTGGGGGTACTTTTCTGCTAGTACTGATCTTTTATGGCCCATATTTCGAACAACATAGGAATTGAAACATTAAGTGTCAAATGCACTTGTGTTGTGCATGAACTATCATCTTCCGAGTCACGAGAGCAAAAATATGGATGCGAGTCCTAATGGTAAGTGCATATGCAGATTTAAATGAGGATAAGAAAATGTCACATTATATTTTATCTTTAATTAAATGACGTAAGTTTGAAAAATTGACTATCCTCATCACAAGCCAAAGTTGGAATGTGTCATTTATACCACAAGAGATTCTGCAATCAATAGAGGCATCCTCAGTGGAATCCTGAGCAGAATTAGCAGCTTTGTCGCGCTGTTGTTTGAATGCAGCTTTGAGCTCAACAAGAATATCCATTTGTTTCTTCAAGCAATCCCCTCTATCCAAGAACTCTTTCTCCTTAGTCCTGTAAAACTGGTTAACTTTGTTAAGTTGCAAGTCCAAGCATGAGAAAAACTCTTTGGCAGCATCACTATCCTCAAATTGTTCAACCAGTTCTGTCTCGTACATATCACCTTTACTAGCTGAAGATGCAAGTTTCTTGTGAACCTGTTAGACACCAATATTCATCACATTAATTCTTGTCAAGTATATCAAAGAAGTAATGCATGTATATGTTAGGGGTAGAGAGGACTACATGAATGGCTTCATGGTCCTTGTGTTGATGACCAAATATAGAGAACTCCCCCTTAAGAGAGGAAAGGATGTTGCTAGACAAAGATTTATGATGACTGTGCTTGATGAGGGTGTTCTTGTTGTTGTTATTAAGGAGATGGATTTTCTTGAGGTCTTTCTTGAGTTGCCAGTAATCAACAAAAGCCTCTTTCCACTCAGGCACAAGCTGACCCTCAAACTGCTTAGAAAACTTCACCATCCTCAACAACTCACCCTAGCCTGTCACTTATGTTTTCCTAGAGAAAACAAAAGAAATGAAAGAGGTTGTAACTAGGTGAAGTTTTTTTGTGCAGCTAGTTTTGTTGAGACTTGAGAATGTGTTTGATGGCAGCCCGTAATCACATTATTTAAGGGATGGGAAAAAAAAAAAAAGAAGGAATATGATTGACGTGCTCGTACCGATGCTCGACAGCACATTCTAAAATATCCTTTGCAGTTGTACTAATAATTCTATGCTTCGTCCACTTGAAAGTTATAGTGGCCAAGATTCGCCGGAAAATCATCAAACCGCCACCGGATGTGATGGCTTCTCTGCCAACATGTTCTCATGAAGGTTTTGAAAGGCTTGGGAATTTAAAGTGGATGAGAGTGGGGACGTTCACATTTCAAACATAAAAGGGGAGCTTCCTGCAATTGCATGACCGAGTAATATTTTGGACAGTAAGTACATTTATTTTTATTCATTTCTATATAAGATTTTTAGCTCTTAAGTATGGTGGAGTCCTCCTAAATATACATGTACATGTATGCTGCCGGTGTGTCCGTGGATGTATACGATATTCTCTCGGTGTTTATTCTATCTATTTATATGCTCATTCGCCCTTTATATATATATATATATATTAATTATTTTAAAACACAAAATTTAGGTACTCGGTGCTTTATTAAATTTTAAAAAGAGTGAATTTGATTGGCTAATCATATACAAGCTCACAGATGTTGCTTCTAATTAGACCAGCCTGATTTCCACTAATTCGAGATCAATTAAAAGTTCCAATTGTTTCCGATCACCGCTGCTATCTTTTTAGACATGAATTGCAATAACATCAGCAATATTATAATTGTGGAAAATGGACAGCGCGCTTATGGTGGCTGACTCAAGGAGACGCTGCATTTATTTGCTTAAGATAATATCGCTTTATTTCATAAAATAAATATGTTTTCTCTACATTGCCATTCAAAGTGTGAGTCTAAAAGAGGGATGCAAGAGAATAATTTCTTTATAAATAAAAATATTGATGGATTTTTTTAAGAACATGTTTAACTTTGATGTATTTTGAAGTAAAACTCTGGAAGATTGTATGTACGTATATATTTCATAATCATTTTTAATTACTGCTTATTCTACAATAATATATCTTTTATTTTCAAATATTTTAAGTTAGATAAAGAAAAATTAATTTAATAATAGATAAATTAAAACCAAACAAAAAGTTTAAGAAATTCAACATATAAGTCGAAAATACTTCAAACATTTTCTATCTAATTTGATAAGCAGTGAGTTAGATATTAATAATATATATATATATATATATTTATCTATTAATATAAGTGTTTGGACTAACTTGCGTGTATCTTGATTAATTTCATGGGTCCTGAAATTAACGACTATATAAGTTTTTAATGGTCTTAAGGTTTGTAGGACTTGAATTGATAATTTTTAAAAAATAAATTTAAAAATTTAACTAGTTAAACTACACCTCTCAAATTAGAATATATACTTTTTATTTCCTAGTAACCATGCCTATGCATCGATCGAATAAGACCTTCAAATCAGTGTTATTAGATTAAAAACAGAGTTTGAACAGACAAAAATGTTGATCTATTGGTCTAATGATTCAATCGATAATTTAACATTTAGTCTAACATGTCACTTATTATGTAACAAATATATTGTGGCTTGTGGACAAATAACTTTTATTTTAATGCATGAGGCCTAGGGTTTAATACCAAGAAAAAGGATTTTTTTTCCTTTGAGTTTTTATGTGTCCGTTTAAGTTTGGTTAAAGTTGGTTCTTAGTGGATCGATGCATAAAAGGTTTGCATCCTTAAACTGGTTCAATCAATGATTCATTTTGATAACAATGCTTTGGTCATTTTTTGTATTAATATAAATTTTGTATATTCTTTATAAATATATCAAAAAAACTATTTGATATGAAATACATTAGTAATTGATTTTCTTACATAATTATAGAAGTTTCTTATAGTAACATGCCAGAAGCAGAGCAGTTGTACTTATTCGGTCAAGGAAGGACGGATAGAGAGCGAAAATCATTACAGACAAACATGGAAAGAAAGGGCGAAAATCATCACAGACAGACATGGAAAGAAAAAAAGAACACGGATCAAAATATATATGAGATCCAACTGAAAGTTGGCGCACGATCGACCATAAAATCCAAGCTCATAGGAGTCGCAGCCCCACGTACACCTGCAAGAGACGCCCAGGGAGATGAGCAGCAGCAAAGGCATTCAATGCACACCGATGGAGGCGTGGTGAATGTCAAAAAACAAGAAGAAAAAAAGAGGTCAACATCACACCTCAGAAGGGAGGATGACACAAGATAGTAAAACACAGAAGATTGAAGAATTAGTGCGCATATAGCGCACTAGGTAAGCTAGGAAAAAAGAAGAAGAAAGGGCAGTAGAAAGCCACTCAGTGACAGTTTAACTGTTTGTTAACAGTTGAGTCCATAGTGTATTTGTGGGACAATCAACAAGGCCAGACAGTGAATGGCTCAGCTGTTCTTGTTTTGTTTTCATGATATAATTTATAATATGGTTGTTGAGTTACATGGTCTAATATTGTATTAACATTTATAAAAACATTATAGATACCCACAATTAAAGCATGTTGAAAAGATTATGGACAACGAGACAGAAGTAGATTTTCATATGATGTTTTTCAACTTGGTAAAATAAAAAATATTGGCAAGATGTTCTGATAGGATTTGATCAAATCAATATTGATTATAATGAAGTAGGGAAAATATATTAAAAATATAAGGATTGAATCAGGAGTTTACTCTTTTTAGGGCTTCTAAAAATCAGAAACTGTATGTGTGTGTGTTTTACGAAATCAGTATGGTCAATAAAAAGAACGAGAGGAAGAAAACACATGAACGCAAACCAAAAAGAATAGGGTGGGGGGACACCCACGAAAATCTAAGACTAGGAGTGTGTTGAACCAATCACAAGATGAGAGTCTGATTCGGATGGCATGATATGTTTTGGTGCACTCTTTTCATTGTCTCTCCTTTTCTTCTTCTCGTTAATAACGTTATCATCTCCCATATATATATATATAAAGTAAGTTAAATCACGCGTGAATTCCAATGCAATTCTGCATATGAATTACTGTATACTGTGATAATAAAATTATTTAGGTACGTTGTATGATTAAGAGAATTATAAAGTATTTTAGTATTTTTCATGTTGTAATTCATCTTATTTTTTAAAATTAAGTTTGTTTTATATTTAGATTTTTAGTTGAGTCTAAGTTTAAGATTTAATAGTTTATAATTTTAGTAAATTAATCTGAATTTAGATGTTTCATTTAAATTTATTTGGTTTTTCTTTATGTTTTAGTTTATTTTTTTAGTTTCACCCTCATACATCTTTTTTTTTTCAATTCCAAGGGATTTTCCATTTATTATAAAAAAACATGGTTATCTAAAGTTTTTTTAGGCTTTTTTCAATTTAGTGTTTTATGAGGAATTTTTTTAATTAAATATAAATATCAAATATTTTTCATGCTTTGTTCTAAATGCTTTGACACCTAGGTGGCCCTAAGCCCTGGCTCCTTCAGGTGATGTATTTTAATTTTAATTTTTTGATTTTTTTAAATTTAATCTTCATTCACTAGAATTTTATTTTTATTTTTATTTTAAATTTTTTTTATGAATTTATAGACATAGAAATTTTCAATGTGACCCTTCAATTTAATATTTGATGGTATTTTAGGTTTCAACCCTCAATGTTTTGGTTTAAATTTTTATTTTTGGCACCTTTATCAAATTTTAATTTGTTTTTAATTTTATAATTGGATCTATAATCTTGATTCTTTTTTTAATTTCATCACTCAAGTTTGTTGATATTATTTTATTTTATTTTTTAATTTTATCTTTTATTATTTAGATTTCTAGAGATTGATGGTTGATATTTTTTTCCATTTTTTTATGTGATGTGAAACTGTTAATCTTTTTTTTTTTAAATTTACTAACAACACTTTTTTATTATTTTTTAATGCTTTAAAAAATTACGATCAGCTCGATCGAAACGCAAATAATGTATCTAGTCATGACTACGCCATGATGCATATATGTAGGGGTGTTCACGGTCCGGTTCGGTCCGGTTTTAATATAAAAATTCAACCGAACCAGAAAATACTATTCCTTGTTAATATAACCCGAACCGAACCAAGAACCGGTTCAAACCGAACTGATTTTGTTTGGTTCGGGTCGGTTTTTTAGCCTTAAAAACCAAAACCAATTAAATAAGAAAAAACTTGGCTGAATCACAATCATTGGACAAACTTGGCCGAATCACATTCAAAAAAATCGTTGTTGAAAACTTTGAATCCAAGCCCTTCAGTTGAGATCTGAAAGATCTCCCTTAGCTGAATCACAACCAGTAGATCTATCCAAGCAAGCACAACTACTTATTAACAAAGATTCCAATAGCTTCCCGCAAACTACCGGAACCTCATTAACACAACTGCATGTTAATAAAACTAAAAACAAGGATTTTATCCAAGTTTTCTACCATAAAATATAGCAGAGAGTAGAAAGGCAACAATATAAGAGAAAATGAGTTGCTTTAAGCCTTCCTTGTGCACAGAGGAGAGAAAGGGGGGGAGGGGTGGGGTGGGGTGACTGGAAAAGGAGAAAGGGGAAGGGGAAGGGGAGAGAGAGAGAGAGAGTAGGGAGGGAGGGATAGGTGGGGTGGCTGCTGGCTGGAATGTAAAGGGCAAAAAGAAAAAGGGAAGGGGAAGGGGGGGAGAGAGAGAGAGAGTAGGGAGGGAGGGATAGGTGGGGTGGCTGCTGGCTGGAATGTAAAGGGCAAAAAGAAAAAGGGAAGGGGAAGGGGGGGAGAGAGAGAGAGAGTAGGGAGGGAGGGATAGGTGGGGGGGCTGCTGGCTGGAATGTAAAGGGCAAAAAGAAAAAGGGAAGGGGAAGGGGGGGAGAGCGGGGAGGGAGGGATAGGTGGGGTGGCTGGAATGGAAAGTGAAAAAAAAGAAAGGGAAAGGAAATGGAGGTGGCTGGAAAGGTGGGGGGTTGGAAATGTAGGGTTAGGTTAGGGTATTTATTATTTAGGTTTAGAAAGTTTTTTTATATTTTTTTAGATTTAAATAAATTAGTTCGGTTTGGTCCGGTTTAATCGGTTTAAGCCTTTTTAAACTGGAACCGAACCGGACTAGATGATTTTTTTTATTTTTTAATCAGTTTATTCGGTTTTTTCTATCGGTTTGGTTTTTTCGATTAATTTTTTCTCGGTTTTTTCAGTTTAATCAGTTGGTCGGTTTTTTTGAACGCCCCTACATATATATGTATATATATGCTTTTAGGCTTGATATTCATCCCACAATATGTACAGTGTGTTAAGTCCAGAATTAATGAGATGCCACTCTTCAAGTATACACCTTCAAGATGCATGAAGTGCTCCCACCAAATTAAGGAAATCAAGAATTTTGAAGTGTAATGTGTTAGGTTCAGATTTCCATAGCATGGGAAGATGATCATGTGGGCATATGATTCTTGAATTATTAATTTTTTTTTCCAGAAAATGCCCTCAAATTAGTGGTAGAGCACATTTCATTAAGAGGAATATCTCCCACTTTAGTGTAAATTATTACACCCCATTTAACATCTTTGCATCCTTCGAAAGCGATTGAAAACCTGTCTCTTCATTTTCCTCTCCTCCGCAGGTTGATCGATGATTCAGACTTAGCATATGCTTCAATATTTAAGGTTCCATACTTCGAATAATATTGTATATGGATAGAGGTCATTTGTACAACATTAGATTATAGCCGCCCAGGATGTTTTCCAAGTAAATGCTCTACCTTGCATCTTTCATGTGTGATTTAATGATCTCTACGGCTTTGACGTGCTGACCAGGTATTCACTTGGGTTCCGATTCTTGTGAAGATCAAGTGATACATAGAAACCACGATCTCCAGAGGAGTTGGGAGAAAAAACTACTCATGTACACGATGTGTAACTGAATGCATGGTATTTTATGTCGGGAATTTTTTCTTGATGCAAATTATAGGTTAAATCTTAAACAGTATCAAACCTAGAAAGTTTAGTGAAGCCTGATGTATATATATGGATTATATTTAATGTATCTTACACGATGAAGACATGGACTCTCCGAATGTATCTTCAAGTGCAGAATCATCATACCGTAAGATTTCACCATTATTTTGAGATATTTATTTTACGTGATGCTAAAACTTTAGTAAATAAATAGTTATGAGTTTGAATTTACTATTTTTATTTTTTAATAAAACTAAGTAGGAAGTATAATGTTTTACATTAATTTCTGGCATACATCTTTAAATAAAAATCTTTTGAATTTAAAAGATTTCACCATTTTTTTGTGCTTGATGGAAACTCTAAAAATAAATTTATATCACTCTAAAAGTTTTATTGCTACGTACGACTATCAAATGAATTAATAATCTTACGTTGCCTGATTTCAAGATAAAAAATTAATTAGTTTAGGTTGCTCTTCTTAGTAAAAAATTCTATGAAAAAAGAGAGGGAATAATGACTTTATTTGTTCTAATATAATAGAGAGATTCTCCAATTTGTTCTTGTATATATATAATTACATCAATCTAGCATATGCTTGAAAGTTCTTTCTCCAATATATACTTCCCTGGACCTTTTTCATTTAAACTAATAAAAAAGAAGAATTATATGACTTGCGAACCTATTTGATATAAAAAAAAGTCTCTTATTCTAAGTATAAATATTGCAGATAGCTCATAAGTCTTCATATTTTAAAGGTTGTATCTTATAAATACATGATAAATTAAATGTTACATGTTACATGTTTAACTTTTAGTTAGATCTACAACCTGTTTTTTACTATTATGTATTATTTAAATTGTCCAAAAATAATATAAATTATATTTTATAATCTTATCTAATTAATATTTAACTTAAGTTTTTTTATACAGTATAAGAATATATCTTACAATTTCTATTTTATTTAATAAAAATTAAGTAAAAAAATATAAGTTAATACAAATTTTAAATTAAAAAAAAAACTGTTATTTGATAAGATGTTAGAAAATAATATGAATTATATCTTAGAATTTTACTTAGTAGTTTAAATTTTGTGGTTGAAATAATTTTTTAACACAAATTTATAGCTATAACTATATATGTTTTTCAAATTTAAATAAATAATAAATAAAATAATATATTACAAAATTATTTTTTAATCATGAGTTAAATTGGCACAATCAAAGAGAAATTAGAAATAAGAATGGATGATATGGAGCTATTTCTTCGGCAGAAATAATAATAAAGAAGCTGTATTGGATATAATGTGAGCAAGCTGATCTATCAGTCCATTATGAACACATATACATTATACATATATTGGCAAGTGATTATTAATTAAACTATGGCTACAACCAGGAATCATGTTGCTTCCTTGGCATGTTCCAAGTGGAGAAATATTGAGAAATGTAAATTATTCAGGAGTAAACCATAGCGTTCACGGGTACTGGATTAATTTAATTATGACAGTATTGTACTTTCGCGAATCAGAATAACCTTTTCTATAATTTTGGGACTGTACCTTGGCATCCATGATTTGGAATTTTTTTTTTAAAAAGAAAAAATAATAATTAATCGGTGTCACTTCAAGTCAAGATAACGATAAACCTAAATTTGAGAAAAGATTGTCCTATTTTTGGAATGTATTAGGGAATAAGATCATAATCCGTAAGCCCTCGTATATTCGGTTTCCAAAACTTGATGCTCCTAGTTGCACTAATTAATGAATTAATTAGGCAAAGCAATACGCTCTCCGTATAAATTATAGGCTTCTTTTTTTTTAATTGACAAACCTCAATTACTTTTAGTTTTGTTTCAACCTCTTAAATATAGTTTTTTGCCTTTTTTCCAGTCACGTTTCATCCAAAGCATCCGTCAACCAATCCATACAAGTCACGTGTGCAGGGTGGCGCTCCGCCGTGGCCCTCCAATGTTTTTTAAAAATTAGTTCCAAACCTTGTATTCAAGAGTTATTTTCAAGGCCCTCGAAGAGTACTTAATTATGATCCTTATAGTTAAGAGTGATTTTAATTAGTCCCATCCAGTGGTTTGGTTTATTCTACTCATGACCTTATTTGTTATAGTTTAATTGTAAATTCATCCATAGATTTTTTACCAAATTCAAAACAATATCATTTTAACTTTTTATTAGAAAAAAGAAGAAGGTGATAGACTAATGATTCAAGAATTGCCCCAATAATTTAATTTAATGATTTGAATTCTTTATGAGATAAAATCTCTCTTGGAGTTTCAAAACTATTTTTATTTTCCCTTCTCACTCATCTTCCCTTCCCACTCATCATATAATAAAGGATGGAGAAAACTTTATATATACATTTACGTGCACGTGTCTATATCAAGAAAATTAAATATTAAAAAATTATTTTAATTCAATAATTTAAATTATGAAAGGAAATTTTAAATTATAATTTATATTATTCTTTAACATACTTTTTAAAATGAGAGTTATTTGAATTTGAAATTTACACAAATTTATATTATTTTATATTAAATTTTTATTAAATAAATAAAAATAATAAAATTTAAACTTATCTAATATTATATTAAAAATTAATTTAAATTATTAAATTAAGATCATTTTTCAAACACAATTAAATGTACTTTCCTTTTTGAATGTATCAGGCATATTTTTTTGACCAGGCGAACGATCATAGTCCACTACGTTAGTGATGATTTACCCTCTTTTTTAGCACTCACGCACGAAATTTGTGCCGTGTACGAATCATTGGACGTTACAATCTTGGATAGGATTCTCTGAATCAATTAAATAATGTTAAGAATTGCAATAAGCTGGGGCAGGAAATCCTAATGCAGTAGCCAAGTGCAAAAGCAGTAACGGCTCTGTAAAAGTGGCGATTCCCTTTTTTATGATTATAACAAGTGATATGAATTCATATTCTTATAGGTAAATTTCAAATAAGTATAAATATGTAGCTTTCCCGTTGGATGATGGGTTACATGAATGAGAAAACCAAATGCATGCAAGAGAAACGAAAAGTTATATATTATTATACTGTAAACTTAATGGCTTGCATGGTAAGCATCCATTGAAAAATCAATGATAAATCTGTCAAAAAATAATATTAATTAATATGGAAACTGATCCTAGTATTACTTTTGTTATAGAATTATGATAATGTTGATGATGCAAAGTTACTATAAGCATGTAATCCCAAGGAAAAAGTTGCATGGTGCTGCTAGCTTGCTAGCTACGACCGTTCCCTACGGCCCTACCAAGAAAAAAGAAAGAAGGAAAGAGAAGCACCTGAAAAAAGAAGAGGAGGATATCTGAAAGGATATTCCTACGCCAGAGATCTTCTTGTCTCGTTGCCATAGGAGAAGCTTAAAATGAAGTAAAGGTGACGGTCAACATTCCACGCTATCAAACAAACTGGGCTAAATCTTTTCCTCTCCAACAAAAGTAGAAGCAAATCTTAGCCCATAAATACGGATGCAGAACTCCCATAATCATTGGAGTCCAATCATGCATGTATTTTTAATCACTATGCAGCACTCGCATATATTAGGGTAAACCACATCTTCTAAGTCAATTTTTTAAAACGTGGGAGCAGGAAATCAAAGAGATTAAGGAAGCTGGGTTGTGACCAAATCAACTTAGTGAAAAAGATAAAAGAAAAAAAAACGAAATCAAATTAAATGCTTCTGGAGATTGCTAAAACAAGTGCTCTCTGGTTTGTTTATTCAAATTCAATATTTTCAAGCAGCACATCTTCAGATTCTCAAATATTCAAATATGGTAACATCTCCGATTGGCTCTGATAAACAAGACGAGAGACAGAAAATGACCGCCATCCCAAGTGTTTAATAGCTAGGGTGCAGATGTGAGCTAATATTTTAATTATAGTGAACTTATCTACACTAAAAAAAAGGTAAAGTGCCATTTATGATTGAAGAAAAAAGGGGTAAAACCAGTAAACAACAATTATCTCAAGGCTCGAGCAATAATAATTGTACTTGTTATAAGTTATCAACACTGTGTGTTTCTGCTTTTGTTTTTTGAGTTTTTTTTTTAAAGTATTTTTGGTTTGAAAAGGTATTAAACTAATTTATTTTTTTATTTTCTAATGGTTTCTCATGTGTTGATATCATAAATAAAAAAAATAAAACTAAAAAAAATATTTTAATATATTTTTAAGTGAAAAACTATTTAAAAAAACATTTGAAGTATAATATTTAGGGTATGTTTAGAAGTATAATGTGATTAGGTATGATAGTTATTTTTATAAACAACCCATTTAACGAACAAAACCCCACCATCAAAAATAAATTTTGCATGTTTTTCTTCTTTTTTTTGTGTGTTATACATAAAAAAAATTATAACACATAACTATATTACAGTCTCCCTCCGAAAACATATTCTTAACTTGAAAGTCTAACCGTGAGCTCAATGTCCACAAAAATGACCCACCAACCCACAAGGATTGCCCTCGAGAGAGCAAAGCAACTGATGGGCGTGAGACTTAGCCTGAAGGCCTCACTCGAACTTTCACACACCACCCTCTCAAACTTTCTTGCAGTTAACTCGGTAAAGTCTTGGTCCTTTTTCGTCAATTAAGAAGATACTACGTGGTATCTTTCTTACAATGATTTATATAATTATTAATTTTAAAATTTATATAATTAATTTATATATATATATATATATATATAAAAGTATATTTCTTGATAATATATCGAGCAAGATATTAATTCTTTTATTTTTATTTTTTTATTTAAATTGAATGTTGAAGGATCTAACTCTATTAAATAGCTACTTATTTGACCTAATATTTTCTATGTTTCACCACAGTAGCTTTGGAAAAATCATTTTAAAGAAAAATTCCAGCAACCTCTTCGCTGTTCTTCCTTCTTCGTGGCTCATATAAAAAGAAACAGAAATTTCTGCTATTTCTTATCGTCTTGTTTATGCATTGAACCATTGCAATTGGCAACGAATGCTCTTGCACGGATGATTCCTTGGGACCTATTACTAGCTGAGCAGCCATACGGCGTAGCTATCCTCTCAAGTCTCACCATGCTGTCCAATTTTGAGAGGTAACCATTGCTCAAATATCTATGAAGTGTTTGGATCGGAGTTGCTTTATTTTTTAGTGTTACTTGAAAAAATATTTTTTTAATATTTTTACTGATTTTGATGCTTTAATCTCTGGAACAAACACACCCTTCAACTAATATTGTATGATATTTTAAGATTTGGCTTGCTTTCCCCCTTTTCAATTACGTATCTCTTTCTAATTAACTTAAATCCGTATGTTACTTGGCTAAGGATCAAATATTATTTTAGAATTTTATGCCTGCAAAGCATACTATATGTCCAAAATTTCATGACCATCTGTATCCCTAACTCAAGATATTTGGAAGCATATATGATTCAAATTGATTTATACTCTTGAAAAAGTCATCCATTAGGGGAGGATAAGCTGTTCACACTTCTTCACCTCACCGAGAGATTGGAGGAGCTTCTTATTTTCTATTTACGGGGATTTTTTTCCCCTCAGGTCTCTACTTAAACACAGTGAAAACTCTTACTCCATTATTCGACATTGCTGGGTTTGGTTTTTAAATTGTTTATGTATATGGCATGTTTTGAACGATGGTGTACTTGAACTTAATATACACCACATTACAGCGGAAAAAAGCTTAATTTGCCTGACATGTGATTTTGTAAACTTCATCAGTTGTATTTTTTTTTGATAATCCGGAATATCTAGGTTAATTTACATATATTATGATTAATTTTTAGATTTATTGAATATTCTATAAGGCTCGTACACAAACAGATAAGATATTACGAGGATAATAAATTAATGTATAGAGAAGATTAAACTGAGACAGTCATAAAACAAGTCTTACAATTGCAATTAACCACTGAGTCATACCCTCAATTGCGGTTGGATTTCTTTTTATGTGTACCAGTACTAAATAAGCATGAAATTCAATTCAATTTCATGGGATTGATTGAGCTGTAGAGAGGATGGAACATCAACAACCTTTTATTATGAAGTGGGCCTTATTTCTAATCGGGCCTTTCAGAATTGATTGACCCCACCATAGTCTGCGGGAGACTATATAATTACGGGCCTTGGGTGCACTATACTCGCTCTCGTTGGTTATATAATGTAGGCCCGTCAGGCCCACTTTTGAATTGTGAATTGAACGTATAAATTCTCGATAGCAGCTCTTGGTTTTGAAATGCTCGTGAAATGACATGGATGTCAAAATAAAACAGTTCTCAACTCCTACTTTCGCATGTAAGAATTGTTGTTTCAGTTTTCTTTTCTTTTACAATTCTTCATGCTTGTAATTGTTATTTTCATTTATTCTTCTCAATCTCTATTTGATTTTTTTTTCTTTTATTAACCCAATCATGTGGTATTGCTAACAGGTAAGATCCTCTCTGGGTTCTTGCTCCCTTTCTAAATGAATGCACAATGACTGAAATCAACCGTAGTGCTTGCTGCCAAAACTTACAAATTATTGTGGAATACACCCTTGTGATTGTGGGTTATGTCTGTCATGGAGTATGCTTTCTACAAATGGTTTTTTTCTTGAGGTGGAGAAAAGAATGTTCATGTGCAAAGATGATTAAAATGAAAGAGCTCCCCTACCCCTGCATATACACTGCAGGGGCAGCTTGAAGGCTCGTGGAACATATGCATTGTAGTGAAGCCAAAAAACCGGATTTAGCCGAGTAAGAAGGGATGGTAATTGCTTATCCTGCAAGGTTTGGCAGGTATGCTTTACCCAAGTATTTGAGCTGTCATTTTCAAAGCCATTTTCCTTAAGCCTGTTTTTACTACCATTATTGTTTTCTCTAGGTGTTCGGTGCTCGGGAGAAAGCACATGGCTTGTTGAATGCCATCGTGGATCTCTGCCATATGTTTGAGACTTTAGGCTGCGTTATAGTAGTTTAGAGTATAAGACTAGAACTTTCACAGCCAAGGTGATTTCTGCTTCAAAGTCAATCACGTCTGAATATTCAAGTATTTAATGCAAAATCAAGCTTGTTCTTCGTTATTTAATATTTTCTTGAAGTCCATTTCAGCTCAGCTCCTGTGTTTAGAAAAACTCTATTGAAAGCCTTTTGAATCTCTTAGCTTTAAATCTTGTTATTGGATCAATTGGAACCTCTAACGGATTTTTTAGTGTTATTTGATAGCATCGCCACCCTTATAGATTGTAGATTGATCTTGCTATCTTCTAGTTGCTTCGATTCTTCTTCTTTTTTTTTTTTTTTGTAAATGGCGACCTCCCCATCCTTTTTATACATAATACATGGCTGTTTTTTTTCGATGTTTGCTATACTTACATCCTTCCTATTCATTTAGTTTGTCATTCATGTGATGGACAAGATGGAACAACTTTTTCCTGCTTTGAAGTTTGATGTGGAAAGGAAATTTAGCACCCGAGTTTCAACCATTGTACCCTGCCTTGTTTCCCAATATGCCTTTTGCCCTTCCTTATGGTTTCTTAGGGGGTGTTGCTTATGTTTTTTTCTGCATTGACATTGGATGCATATCTGCCCTTCCATTTGCTATTCTCTTGCTATATTTTACTGTCTTAAAGTTAGCTCTTTTGTGTTCAAATTGTTGTTGCCACTAGACAAATGCTGATGTGATTTAATGTTCAGTCTTTCCAGCTTTTTGGCAGCGCCGTGCAACCATACACCGTTTCTTAACAAACACTTTTGCCGTGATCTTAACTTCCTCTTCTGCAGTTTCATGTTGCAATTTTGAAAAGCAGTCTCTGCAGTTTTTCTGCACGCCATGGAGGTTACGAAGTTTTTGGATGGACTGTTGCAAAAGTTGTTTTCTTCTATCAATCTTATGTGTGCCAACTTCTCAGATCTTAGCGGAGTTGTAGTATTTCTTTCTTGCATCACAAATGACAATGTTGGTTTTTGTTTGTCAAATGATATACAATGAAGTTTCATTTTACGCTTGCTTTCATTCCCCCCCACGAAAACACCACTCTGATTTAAATCCCTGCACAAAGAAAAATAATGCCCGTGGCAGAGCACGGGCAACGTATTATATATATAGCATGCCCTCTGCTTATCTGTGTTACAGCTTATTTGTTTTTTTTTTTTTTTTTTAGATTAATGTGGGTGTCCGGGCCAGCTTGCACGCACCACAACTAATCCCACGGACCCTGAAGTTAACGACCATGTAAGCCTCCAGTGGCCATCATATGAGCAACCAAGGATTCGAACTTGAGACCATAGAGAGAGCAAACCTCTTAGTCCCAAGTCTTTACCACTTCGCCACCACCTAGATGGTTGCTTATTTGTTTTCTTATGACAGGTGCCTGCATTGTCTTTGCTGCTTATGTATGTTGACACGTTATGTCCTATTGAGATGAAAGGTGTTGAACATATTAAATAAGGAAGTATTAGAAGAGGAGGAGAAATGCCGATCATATCTTCGAGAAAGTAAAATGCACCCTTCAGGCAGGGCCTTTTGCTGCATTTTCTCCATGAATTACATTTTAATTTCTTAAAGGGGTTCCAAAGGATGCTGATATCACATGGTGTTTCACTAATGAACAGGTGGCTGACATGAGCAGTTGGAAAGCAGGAACTTACAAATTTAAGTCTCGCTACATTGATAATCTAGTTGGTAAGTTGCACAAATATACCTCGTTTATACACTATTTTCCTCGTATGCCATTTATTTCATTTGGCAATTATTCTTGGAGCGCAGGTGCTGAAAGGATGAGCTTGAGACGTCCCCTGTAAATTATGTTGATAGATTTTCCAGCCCCGTCATTCTTACCCAAGTGCTGGAAGACAAGGTATGATATCATCAGTTGCAGTGTCGTGGTTATAAGAATGGTAAAAAGGCTATTAATGACGTGCATGGGATTGACCGTGCAAGGAACTATCTACGATCATTCATCTTCGGCGCTTTTGATTATTATGATCGTCTCTTAACAGATGAGAACTCCGCTGCTTTCCAAATATAACTTAAATTTGAGAAAACTTGATGCTGCTTTCTATTTTGCATGATGAAAACAAGGTACGATACTTTTGTTTCAAATCTGGCTTGGTTTGATTAAGTGTGACTTCACATTACAATTTGATTAAATTGAATTTCTTTCCATCTCTGTTCATTGGTGAATCTTAACCACAATTAGATCTGTAGAAACTTTCAGCATGTGGTTAAGTTTATTGGGCATCTTGAAGAATCGGGGAGGTCGGAAACAAATTATCACTGTCATTGATAGTGGATGGATGCAGAGAGAAAATTCTCTTAACAATAATTATGTTCGGGGCTAGAATTGATAAAATCAAAAGATTTAGGACTCAATTGTCAGTGAGATAAATAGATTAGGGACTAGTTTGAGGTTTCCAAAAAAAGCTTATGTAAGTTCTAATTCAAGCTTGGGCAAGAAGAAACTACCAAATAATAACTGGAGAGTCGTGCTACACTGTGTGAACCACAAGACAGACAGTGAAAGCAAGTGGTTTAACGGTCTGATCAGCTTTCTCTGCCTCCTTGACGACATCGTTCTTAGGTGCGCTTTATTGCCCTTGTCTTTCTTCCCGATCTTCTTCTCCTTCTTCTTCGTAGTCAGTAACTTATTTTTTTTCGATTATGGGGCTAGTGATTGTATAATTTGTATTATATTCATGCAAGAATTTCAATTATTTTGCTTTAGAGCTTCTTTTACCTATGAGACTCATAATGGGTTTCCGCAATTAGGTTTAGATCCTATTTTTTTAATCTAGGTTTGGACGAATAGCAATTTCAAGCTCGTCAATTTTTGCGTTACTAAATAGTAATTGAAAAGTAATTACTTTCTCTTATTATTATGGCGTATTTATATTAAAGGGCATGTGTTTTTATGGAATTCGTGTTTTTATATTTGCAGTACTTCGGGTATTACTTCTTTCTCTGAGAATGTTAGGATTTATTGGCCACAGGAGGTTGAGGTTCCTTATTTTGGCGTTATTAAATCCAAAAAATTGCATATCTGAAAAATTTACTAGTACTAAGTCGGACGGTTATTTTCATTCGGAAATGTTAACGTCGGCCCACCCTTAGGAAGAGGGCGATTTAAGGACCTTTTAGTGAAACATTCTCCGTTGTTTGTGTGATTTATTTACTAATAACATGTTGTTAAGGTAATTAGTTTTTTTTTTGTCAGTACAGTCATTGTTATGTTCTATATTTACTCTTCGGTAAGAAAGATTGAATCTTTAGCTGTGAGGATGAGATCTACTTAATATCCTCTCCGTATCGGGGAGGTTATTATTGGAGTATTGTTAATGATTAACCTTATATCTATGCTTATATGAAAGGATTACAGGTCCTATGCGAGAGAATTATCTTCATCAATCGCATTGTGGCTGCTATAAAATACTTTTAAGTCAGTGCAATTGTGCTTGTTTCAATTTGTACACTTATTTTCAAATGTGATAATGTAGCAACTTAGCATAGTTTTTTCTTTTTTTGGCAAGCATGAGGCCCAAAATTATCACTTACATTAACCTACTATGAGAAAGAGTAATATTTGCTACTTGTATTTGATTTGCTGTTAAATCTGATAGACTTGTGAACTAAGTAGCGTAAGCGATCCACTTACATCTGTAATTAAACAACACTGATCGTCTATATATTTCCATTAACAGGTTGTTTGATTTGCTGCAAAGGAAGAGATGGGAGATGTACTTACAGAGCTTCCGCCCTCTTCAAGGTTCTTTCAGGAAGATTTGGACAACTTCGCAACTTCATCACCACCACTTTCATCTCCTTCCCTACTGTTAACTAACCCTAAACCTGATAAGCCTCTACATCCTTCTCTCCTCATCATTGCATTATCTTCCCCTTCTCTTTATGTTTTCCACCATATATCCTCAAAGACCCTAATCGGCAGTCTCGTACTACCTGAGATCCCTTTCTCAGCAAACTTGATCGGGCCCTCTCTTGGTGATACGTCTTGCAATATTTATGCTCTCAATGATGCTGACAATTTAACACTCGTTGTCTCAGTACAGTGCTCTGTCAATGCTGAGAGATCCATTGCAGTTGCTAAGTTGCTTATTGGTGATCACATAATTCCTGAGAGGGTTCTAATAATGGATTCAGTTCAGAACCAGAATTTCCGGGGTAGGCTGGCACCAGACGAGATAAATATTTTCAAGCTGGAGACATCAGCAGAGAGGAAAGGACTGAGTCATGATGGTTGTGGAGGTTCATTCTTACTGAAAGGTTTAGACTATTTTCCTTCAGGGAGTGTACTGGATGGCTTGGCAGCTGCTCTGTTGGCAAGATGTCAGATGAGAAAAATAAGAGGAACTCTTTGTGTTTCATGGCCTCGACATGGTGTTTCTGTGGTGGCTATGGTCAAATCTCTGCTACAGAAGAACGTGTTGCATGGCTTTGACTTGAGCTCAATTGGAGATTCCATGGATGAATCTTCAAGGTTCAGTTCAATTAAGAATTATCCTTTTGATTCTGATATATATACATGATGCGCTCTAGGTTTATAGTGCTTCTTTAGTTCCTAGCAATACTTTACACTTACAAGAATTTTGCAAAGCACGAGCAGTAAGATTGTATGATTTCCTCCTTATATGCTCTCTTCTCTTACATTGGTTTTTTATCATTCCAATTTCAACAATGACGGAAGAAATTGTATTTTTCATCTTGCTCTGAAACTACATGTTGGTTTTCTGCTGGACATTTTGCTGTGGTATAGCCAGTGCATCTTGGGAATTTATTAAACCACAACTGCATAATTCATACATGGACAGACTGATCATCCAGGGCGTCTCATCGTAACTTAGGCCCCGGGCATCGTTGCCAGGTGCTCTTGCTGTTCCCATGTTGTCCTATCCAAAAGTACAGCTATTCAAAATAAATCTTTTCCGCACCCGATTCAACATTTTTTTTATCAGTGCTTGCATAGTTCGCATATTGTGATCAGTGCCAACGCAGGAAAACTGAACCATAAAATCAAAACACTCCCAGGTCGCGCTCGCTGGCTTTAGCCATTGTTGAAAACTTGAATTCACAGTTCACGGCCCAAGATGTTTCATCATTCTAATCTATCACAAGGTCAATAACTCCGCGACAACGATGGAATTGATTTTCCTGGTTGGCTCTCTTACAAAAGCAAGATAACATGAAGAAAGGTATAATAGGTAGGTATTCTTGTTATGAAAGAATGATTGAAATGGATGTTTGTGTGCTGACCTAGATGGAGTGGAAACTAACACCTACATGTGCTAGTTTCAAAGTCATGAAAATCAAATTACCAGAATAACATCAATCATCTTAGAATAACCCCACATGTTAAAATCAGACCATCCAACCAAAGAAGTCCACACCAATTAAAAGTCTAAAATGTTCAAGTAGATTACGACAAGTTTTTAAATAATAGATGGATGGCACATTTTCTTGAGGATTTAGTCATGCACAATTGCCTCGACTTGTTCAGGAAGAGAAGGAAACAGGGATGAATATGAAGATTGTTTTGAAAGTTGAATGGGTAAATGAGGGGTAATAAGCCGTTCAGTTTTAGGTGTGTTGACTCATCATTCATGTAATTTGAAGGGCAAAGACAGACTTTTCCAAGTCCCTTCTTTCGGTGTGTCTCTAGTATCTATTTGGTGATCGTGGTATGGGAGTACCCACCAACCAGGCCAACATTCGTTGCATCCTCTCTTGACTATAGAGCTCTTTATGCAAAATACTAAGAACTGCTATGCAAAAGTGCAAAAATCTACTTTCTTTTCACTTAAATATATCACTCACTCCAATCCATCTCCCCCGCTCTTTCCTACTTTCATTCAAGAAAAGCAAAAGGAGCAACAATGGCGTTTCCTCTTCGAGAAATAAAGCTTCCCATATTACCATTTTCTATGTTGATTATCATCTCCATCCTCGGCAGAAGCTTGCATGCAAGCGACCCTCCTTTAACTTTAGACTACTATGCTCCCACCTGCCCCAGTGTGTTTGAGATTGTCAAGAAAGAGATGGAATGTGAAGTTCTTTCTGATCCACGTAATGCAGCTTTGATATTGAGATTACATTTCCATGACTGCTTTGTTCAGGTTCACAACTCTCAACTTTTGGCATTATCATTTTCTGCAACTCTAATCCTTCCCTGTATATACAATAGTACTCCAAATTGTAAATCCTATCTAGCCAACTGATAGTATGTTCCAACTATTGGTGCAGGGATGTGATGGTTCAGTTTTGCTAGATGACACAATCACCCTGGAAGGGGAAAAGAAAGCTTCAACAAACATAAACTCTCTAGAAGGATTTAAAATCATTGATAGAATTAAGAACAAGATCGAGTCCGAGTGCCCCGGAATAGTGTCTTGTGCAGATATTCTCACCATTGCAGCAAGAGATGCAGTCCTTCTGGTACTAATACTGTTCAGCATTACTAGCTAATAGTAGTAGGAGAATAGATTCATACTTTTGCTAGTTTGAGAAAATTCGGTCTCTTCCTCTCCTTTTCAACCAGTTATAATATTGACAGGTTGGTGGACCATATTGGGATGTTCCTGTTGGAAGAAAAGATTCTAAAACTGCAAGTTTCGAGCTCGCAGCATCAAATATTCCGACAGCAGATGAGGGTCTCCTATCTATCATTACCAAGTTTCTTTACCAAGGCCTTTCTGTTACTGATTTGGTAGCTCTTTCAGGTAGGATGCTCCTATGGTGGGAGGGACATTGACCCTGCATAGAACTACTACTTGAAAAGTCACAAGAACATTGCATTTCTAATATTTAAAATTCATTCCTGTCTGTGAAATCTGCAGGGGCACACACTATTGGCATGGCACACTGTGCAAATTTTCGGGCGAGGATTTACGGGGACTTTGAAACAACTTCGGATAGAAGTCCAGTGTCTGAGACATATCTTAACAACTTGACATCTATGTGCCCAGCTACAGGAGGAGGGGACAATAACATATCAGCAATGGACTATGTCACGCCTAATCTTTTCGACAACTCTTTCTATCATTTACTATTGAAAGGAGATGGCCTGCTAAACTCAGACCAAGAACTGTACTCGAGCATACTCGGACTTGAAACAAAGAATCTCGTGATAAAGTATGCCCATGATCCAATTGCTTTCTTTCACCAATTCTCAGATTCCATGGTGAAAATGGAAAACATTACAAATCCTGATAGCTTTGTCAATGGAGAAATTAGGACGAACTGCAGATTTGTGAACACATGAGCTGGCAAATTGTGGGCTTGCGGATAGTGATTTGGTTTTATGTTGTATATGTGTCATGACAAGTGGTGGAAAACACAGATTTTTATGTAATAATATTAGCCATTGGTTAATATTAAGGCTCAATTTCTCTTCGATTTATTTTATGTAAGCTATATTATTTCTCTTTTTCTCATGCCCAGCCATTGTTTCCCTATTGAAGTGGATTCTGCACAAGCTCATAGCCAGCAATTTAATTCATAAAACTAGTTATTATATATCTGTAATAGCACATACAAATTTTATCTGAACTTCGGATTGTGACTTTATGAGAATGTATTCTTAAAATATAGCATAAAATCTTTGAATTTAAGGATGCCGTTTAAAAAAAAAAACAGAATATAATCATGTCCAAACTTGAATAGAGGATCAAGAAACTCCAACGAAAAAAATTTGGCTATGGTGCAAAGCAGCATTTGGATTGAAATGCACCACACGTAGGAGCCCAGTTGCCAAAAACTATTAAAATCTGGTTTTATCAAATGTTCACATAGTAAAAATTCCTGTCATATTTTGCTGCCCACATTCTTTGGTTGCTACCATCTCTGCATGAGAGTGTTGTACTGCAAAGAAGGAAAGAAATTATCAGGCAGGTCCATTCTTCAAGGTAATGCTCAGGCTGCCAAATCCAGAGAGAATGACGTTTTGAACCCAAGCCCAGGCTATCTAAACTCTTAGAGAATTGGACTGGGCATGTTAAAACATGAAGGCTTACTGAGTGATTGAGCTTTGAGCTGATTCTCCTTGGAAATGTATACTCCCTGACTTTAGAAAAGGTTGATGGCCTTGGGATACACAGTAGCTGCTATCCTTCAAAGAAGTAGCCATTCATTCTCTGATGATAGGGTGTGTGTGAAAATTGATTGGCTAGGACAATTAAATAGGCAATATGTTTAGGTCTTTATTTAATTTATATATACTTTCCATCTGTTTAGTAGGTTAGCTAATGCTTCCATGTAAGTTTAAAGTATATCGAGATTGAAAGCACAAGTAAATAAATAGTTAAATGACATCTTTCTTTGCTGCAATAAAAGTTTATTGTACTTCCAGAATTTTCTCACAATGCTACTGAAAAACTTTCATAGTTTATATAGAGAGACTTCTTATGATAATTGGTTTTCAACCACGTGTTTTTAAGCAGTTAAACTTTATTGCATTCTTTTAGAACTAATATGGTAGCCATTATTGAGCATCTTTCAGCAAGGAAGGAGTGCGAGGTTTAGAGTTTTGGTCTCTCATGAAAATCAATGGTTATATTGTCAGTTTTAGAAACACAAAGTTAATGTAAAATTGCACTAAAATCTACAAGATTTAAATAATAAATTATTTAAATCTCAAATGTAGTTGATGCGTACTTATTGTGCTAAATACTTTGATCTTCGGAAAATATTGGCTCGGCATTTTTCTTTTCTTGTCAAGTTTTAGGTATTATTGCCTCAGTATTTTTCTTTTCTTGTCGAGTTTTTTTTACTAGTTTCAAATGGTTTCATTCTACTCCAAACATGTACTGTTTATTGAGCTTTATATTTTGTTCTTGGACAAGGCCTGTGTTATCCAATGTCAACGACAGTTACTGTCATCAACCTCTATGTATTGACGAGGAATTAGAAATACTGGATTTATGTAAGTGCAAGGGTTTAGTGTGTTAATGTAGTGATTGAAACAGATGTTGCTAACCTTTTGTCCTCTTTATATTCTCATTGTTAATCGGTTATGCGAGCTATAAAAAACTCACTGTGTTGATTGTAGGTGCAAGGAAGAGATCGCTTGGTTGTAAAATACATTGCAGAGCAGCTAGGTTTGGAAGGCTCATACACTCCACGTACCTATATAGAACAAATTCAACTAGAAAGGCTTGTAGATGAGGTCATGGTATGGGAATATCCAATACTTGTGATTACTTCTCCTGCAAAAGCAATCCTGATCTGATCATTCTGCAGGCGTTGCCAGATGACTTGAAGACAAAGCTCAGCTTAGATGAGGATCTAGTTTCAAGCCCCAAAGAGCCCTTTTGCCAGCCTCTACTGATAGGGTTGCCGGGAGATTTAAGAATGGCAAAAGGTTTTTTACCAATTCAACCCTATTATGATTCTCTGCATCCGACACTATTTTGTCACGTTGCTAATATCCCTTTATTGTTCTTAATGTGTTGTAGTATTAGTTGAAATGGCAGCTTCTATTATACACTGATCATATTTTACATCAAACAGCGGTATGTCACACTCATATTCCTCTCAAAGGGACAAGAACTTGTCTAAGCTTACTGGGCCTGCTGCAACCTCTAATAGGTTTGATGATAGAAATCTAGAGTCACCAGCTGCGCTAGCCAATCAGGTGCTCCTTTGAGCTTCTCAGTTGTTATGCTTCATTTGCCAACATATAGTTGTTGAATTCAAGTCTTTATAGATGTTATCTTGTTTTTGTAGTTATATTATGAAGCGGTATAAATGAAGTCTTCTTGTATTATTTTATTCATTTTCTCTCTTGCCACATACATTCTTGTGTAGGGAGCCACGACTCAACTTTTAGAACAGATTTCTTCACTAAATGATAGAATGGATGAGTTCACAACCTGTATTGAAGAGTTAAATTCCAAGTTAATCATCAATAAGAACTCTCCTAGCCAAAAAAATATGGTTCTCCAGGCTGAAGCGCACAACGGTTCCGCTCCAACTTCTTACTTCGTATCTGGTTTAGGCAATGGTTCCTTGACTGGATCCAAAATGTCCAATTCCTCATCTTCATCTCTGTTGGCTAAAGAGTCACCTTTAATGGAGGAGGTACAATGGCTGGTCCCTTCAAACCATCTCATAAGTCTTTTCTCTACTTGTGCTTATAAATCAATACCACACACCTGACAGGGTTCCTTTAGTCAATGATTTGAATTAAGAGGTTGACTGTTTTGATTCTAAAATACGCTTATACTGATAGGGTGTTGAAAGTTTTTCAGAAGCTCTTCACAAAAGTAGGAAAAAATAATTTAATCGACTTACAGGGATGTCACTAGTATAGTAAGATAGGATGTTTGCATAGAATGAATCTGGGTATTGAGTTGTACTGTTAGCTATGTGTTTAAAACATGTCAATACTATCCAGTTGGTGGAAGTCGCTTCCAATTCTTCTCATTGATTGCTCTATATTGACAAATATCAGGAATTGCCCGGGCACAGCTTCTACTCACGCTTCAGTTGGATACGTTGAGCAGTCTTCTTCGTGATAGCTTGGGAGAGAGGTTTCAGGGAGTAAGAAAAAACAGGAATAGCCTGGCTGTCCATGATGGCCAAGCTCCCCTTATTGCGGCATTGGCGATTGGTTGTGTCGGACTGTGTTGGTTTAGTCGAGCCCGGAATTGACTCGAGTAGATTCACATTTTTGTTTCCTGCTCCAGATATCTTTCTTTTCTTTTGATATTATTCATAGAAGTTTTCCACACAGGCCTCCTCTTGGTCGGGAAACCAGATATCAATATCAATCATCTAGTTTATTATGTTTGGAGTTAGAAGCCTTTAGTTTCTCTAGCAGTCTGTAGAAGAGGGGTTATCAGAATTTTGTATTTGATGTCACGTTGGCAACTCTTTCATCATATTCTGAAATAGTAAATCAATAGCAATAAGGTATTTGACCTTTGTCTGGTTTTGCTAGGAGTACTCGCCTCGGCAATACTGGCCTCAGGATTGATAATATTTATTTTTTAAAGTATTTTTTTGTTTAGAAATATATTATAATAATATTTTTTATTTAAAAAAGTATTTTTAATATTAATACATAAAAACAATTTGAAAATAAAAATAATAATAATAAATTTGAAAATACTGTAGCTTCCCATCTCCCCAAAATTCTTCAATAAATATTTTGGAGGCTTTACCTTTGCCAAACCTATTGAAAATATTCATTTATAAAGAAAAGTCGCTGCATGAATTCATGGATTTATCAACAACAGTTCTCTGGGAGAGAGAAACACGAGGTCTGGATCTATTCTGGGGACATCAACCCACAAGAAGCTCTCTCTGGATAAAAATTATTTTTCCACTGATCGCATGATTAAAACTCCGCAAGGGCCGTTGCCGCAAACCAGCCATGATGATGATCCATAGCATCGGGGCAAGTGTTTCACCAAGCATTTCGATTTTCAAAATGGGTGGAAGTTACTTTGAAAATTTCTTGTTCTTCTACAAAAATAAACTCTTGATGATTAAATCCATAGTTCCAGTCCATTTACACCAATACTAAAGTTTTCTCTCTTCATCTCTAAGACAGAAACTTGCTGTGAGCTTTCATAAAAAATGGACCGTTAAGACCAGGAAAGGTAGACTTGCAAACCAAACGACATGTCAACCAAATTAGCTTCCTCTCGAAGAGAAAATGGCGTGTCGTTGTGAAACCTTAGGCCCAAAAACGCAAGTCACGTTACACGTGCTGTGTGCCGCTAAAATAAAAAACGAGAGGTTCAAAAATGATATGTCAGGAGCGACAACAGAAAAGACGGACGGACGACAACAAAGAAAAATCGAAACGAGTTGCTCTCAAAGTCCCGACCATTTCCTACTTCAGTCCCTGTATTTCCGATCTATCTAGGCACTTTCTGCTCTTGTTTGTGCTCCTTTTTTCTTGTCACTGACCGGGAATTTTGTGCATGTATCATTTTGTATCTCTTATATCACGAATTTGTTTAGCTCAATTTTGTAATTGAGATGTATTGCTGACGGTAGTGATTATTTGAGCCAGTTGTCAAATCTTGGATTCTAAGTCTTAACAGTCCGCTTGTAGGCTCAGGAAACTGGGTTTCTTTCTGTTAAGTACCAAGTGATGAAAGTCTCAATCTTGAATCGTTATCATTTCTTTATAGATTTCGTCTAATTTTGAGGGAAATATCATAACTTTCTTTTATTTGTTTATTTTTTATTGCTTGGTTGTTACATTTGATTGACTATAAGAGTTGGGTTTCCGTTGTTTTGGTTTGTTTCTTTAAGCTGAGAGGTTGCCAAAGGGAGATGAATTCGATAAGTGATCGGCCGCAGAGCATTATAGAAAGAATTCTCACTCGATTACCAGTACGAGATGCTGTAAGAACAATCGCCTTGTCAAGCAAATGGAGGTACCGATGGACTACTCATACCTTGTTCTCGAAGACAATTGTGTTAGGATATACAGTGATAGACCTGTGGTTGAGAACCGCATGGTAAAATTCATCAGTCGTGCACTCTTTCTTCACCAAGGACCTGTTCACAAGTTCCAGCTTTCTACTTCGTATTTGCAATGCTTCCCGGATATTGATAAGTGGATACTTTTCCTTTCAAGGAGTGATATTAAAGAGATGGTACTTGAATAAGGAGAAGGTGAGTGGTTTAGGGTACCATCATGTCTTTTCAATTGTAAAAGTTAATCCGTTTGGAGCTTTTTCGTTGTAAATTTGATCCACCTCCTGCTTTTAAAGGATTCTTGTGTCAGGATTCATTATCAGCACATAGAAAAGATTTTTTTTTAAGATTTTATACTTATATAAACTTAAATTTACATACAAATTTATCCTTTAATAAATCAGTCAGAGTTCAACACAATAGAGTTCAACACAGCAGTATCAACAAACTAATTTCATAATATAACTTAATTGTCTTAATACAAGAGTTTTGGAGCACTGACTAAACATAAAGAAAGGTACAAATTACAATCAAAAAAGCAGGTTTTGAAGGTCTGTGTGTGTGAAAATTGATTGGTTAGGACAATTAAATCGGCAATATGTTCAGGTATTTATTTATTTTATATATACTTTCCATCTATTTAGTAAGTTAGTTAATGCTTCCATATAAGTTTAAAGTATATCGAGGTTGAAAGCACAACTAAATAAATAGTTAAATGACATCTCTTGTCACTACCCGAATCCCGGATCCATAACCGGTACATAGCCAAGATTCCCCTCTAAGGTTTTATACCTATGCGAACCCAAA
>NW_011499845.1:4672723-4672911 GCF_000495115.2 Populus euphratica | reverse complement strand
CATAACAAGAATATCATATGGTAAAATTCATCAAAAAATCAAAATGCAATGAGCATGAGGCTCAGTACTGTGGGATAATCAATCCACACAGGTTGATGACTTCCCCGACCAATTAGGGTTCAGATACGATGTGCACAAAGACTAATACTACCATGTTAGCATGAGTATTCTTACTGGCATACCATGGG
>NW_011499845.1:4671696-4672698 GCF_000495115.2 Populus euphratica | reverse complement strand
CAAGACTCAACTCATGACATCAATCAAATGAGGAGTTATCAATTCAGAAGTCAATCCAAAATATATATTGGTTCATGTCAAGAATTCGAGTTCAACAATTAATCATACTTATCATAACAAGGATAATAATCAATATATATATATATATATTATCAAGAAGCATGATCCAATTCATATTAACAAATCAAATATTTATAGTATTTCTCATGCATATGAAAAATTATCCACTTACCTTACTCGAAAGCAAACAGAAATCAAAAGCTGATTCTCATGCATATGAAAAATTATCTCCTTGCCTTACTCGAAAGCAAACAGAAATCAAAAGCTGACACCAAAAAAAATCCTACTAACGTCCTGCCGGTAGAATATCAGAATTATCTGAATACAAAAGAAACATATTCAAGAATGACTCAAAAGAACATATAACCTATTTAATACACTTAACTAACGATCTATTCCATAACCCTATATGTTTTTAGACTAAATTAGTTATTTTTCTAAAAACCCAAAAATTAACGGTTTTCCCGAAATCTAATTCATAATAAAACAAATAACTAAATTGATAATAATTCACTAAATAACCCTAAATTATTCATCAAAACAATCTGAAAAAGCTAACATCACAGCTAGGAACTAATATGGAATTTATCATATTTTTAGGGCCAAATTGTAATTTTTGTTTAATTGGAGGACCAAACTAAACATATCATAAATTCATGACTATAGTGTAATTATGTCCATAATTCATCCTCATTTCTGTCCAGAACCTCTAATTATGCTCCAGGGACCATTCTGGAATTTTTCCAAAATTTTAGGGTCAAATTGTAATTTTTGTCAAATGGAGGACCAAACTAAAATTTATCATAAATCCATGAATATACTGAAATTCTGACCATAATTAATCCTCAAATCTGTCCAGAATATCTCATTATACTCCAGGGACCATTCTGGAATTTTACCAAATTTTTAGGGTCAAAGGGTAATTTTTATCAAATTGGAGGA
>NW_011499845.1:4655361-4671538 GCF_000495115.2 Populus euphratica | reverse complement strand
TTCCAAAATTGAGGGACCAAAATGAATTTCCATCATCTTCAACCTCCAAACCAGAATTTCAACAGAAACTCACTGTTCTTTCCTTATTTCTAACACAAATTCACCATTCAAACAAAATCCATAACTCAAAATCATCATTTTCATCTACAATCTCTCAAATTCAACTTAACAATCAATTAACCACAACAATCAACCCCTAACATTCAATTTAATTTATCAATTAAACCCACAACACAAATTTCATAACTCTAACATTTATCAAAATCAAAATTAAAGTTTAATTAACACATATTTATACATAATCTTATCTTTTTACTTATTTCCTCCAACTCTTTTCTATTCCCTTTCTAATTCCCCTCTTTTCTCTTCTTCTTCTTTTTCCCTTCTCTCTCCTGCCGATTCTCTCTCAAATTTCAGATTTCTTCTTTTGTTTTTTTTTTTCTATTTATATTTATCATCTCTTTATACAATTATTACAATACCCCTCGTTATTTATTCTAACTTTTAAACCTTCAAGGTTTTATTGTATTTTTCAATTCATTAATTCAGAACGTTACATCTTGTGTTTGAGGAGCCTCAGTCTTCATCAGGTTTTGGTTGCTCCTGAGGTAATTGAAAGTATGATTTCCAGTTGCCCGCTTCTTGAAAGTCTTGCATTGTCATATTTTGATAGCTTAGCTCTTAATATCCGTGCTCCAAATCTCAAGTGTGCCTGTGCTTGGAAGGTGAATTTACAGATATTTGTCTTGAAAATACCCCACTTTTAGTTGTCATGTCTGTTTCTATGTATATGAATGATGATATAGCTGAATACTTTGAGCAAAGTTCGAGCTGCAATTTTATCAAAAGTTTCTAGGCGGTGTGCCTCTTCTTGAGAGGCTTGTTGTGCACATCTACTTCGCAAAGGTAAATACCTTGTCGAATTTATATTTGGTCCATAAAGTGGCAATGTAGTTTGTCTCTTTTTTTTTTCTCTCTCTCTTAATTTAATTCTGCTTTGTTGGTGATAGTATTTGAGCATAGGTGATTATCCAGGAACACTTGCAATTACTTACAGCCGCCTAAAAATAATTGAATTGTATCAAGTTAGTTTTGAAGATACAAAAGAGATTCGTGTTGTTCTTTGCTTGATTACAAGCTCTCCTAATTTGAAGGAATTTCGTATCTCAATAAGTTGTGTGGCACATGTTGGCATCTTATTTTGTGATTTTTGGTGGAACTATATTTCACTTGTGCTTTGCTTTGTACATTAATTTACTCAAGATTGGTGCAAACCTTTTTGTCTATGGTTTTTTTATAGGGCTCATCAACCACGGTGGCTGCTGTGGATGTACCGGATTTGGGATTTTGGGCAGAAGAGTGCCCCGGAGATTGTACTTGTAAACAACTTAAAGTTGTAAAGATGACAGATATGTCTGGTGTGCCACATGAAATGGAATTTATGAAATTTTTGCTTGCGAATTCCCCAGTGCTTGAGACAATGTCTATCACACCTTGTGTATATGTCATGGATGGCAGATTGAATATGCTGATTCAGTTGGTCAGGTTTCGAAGGGCTTCTGCTGAAGCTGAAATTACATTTACCCAAGATGAAACACCGTGTACTTAACGAAAAGCCCTTTTATTGTGGATGTTTGTGATATTATAACATCAATGAAGTACATAATATTGACGTCGTGCACAAAATCTTGTCAGATCTTGTATCTCTTCCCTTCAGGGGTGCTGCATAATAATATTGTTCTTTTATTTTTATGAAGTACGTTATAGAAACTGAGTCCTGTTCTTTATGGGGTTTCTTAAATGTTTTAGGAGCATGCTTTGCATGGTATGAGTACCTGCACACCTATTATTTTCCTCTCAGAAAACTCCGTTTATTCTTCGATCCTCTGCACCCTTGTTATTTATCATTCAGATGTTTATTCTCTGATCCTCTACATCACTTGAGTTCTTATAAATCAATTGATGGCCAGCATTGGTAGTCCGCATCTTTGAATTTCTGTTGCCATGAAATTTCCTGTTGCTGAAGAGGGAGGGTGGCCCCTTCTACCATTTGATGAAAGATCACCCTGCAAGACAGTCTTTCTAGCCATCCGTTTGACCATGAATTTGTGTCCCCAGAAACTATCAACTTTCAGGAGCAATCATAATGCTCATGTATTGACCAAGACAAATCTTTCTTCAGGACTCGAAAGGATAAAATATTTAGTTCAGGAGGAACAAACTTTATTTGATTGTTATCATTACAATAAACCCCAGCAGAACTTCTCCAAAAAAAATTCTTCACTCGACCAACAAGCAGAAAAAGACATTAACACTCAACTATGTCATTTTTTCGGATCCCGGTTCTGTACAGCTAGAAATTGTAGAGACAGCTTTAGAGCTCCAATATGTGGCTAATATACAACAAGCATGTTTTCATACGCTGTATCACATCCTTTTAAAAGTTCATAAATGCTTTCTGTTTGAAAATCATGTCACCTGGGTCCAGAGAGCTCCATTGCTTGGACAAGCAACGATGAATCATCAGTCAGGTCAGAATATCTTTCCGAAGAGGAGAACTCGTTGGCTCTTGATCTAGTTTCTTCTGCTCTCTGAGAAGCTTCCCACTTTTCAGCGAGCCCGTCTCCCTCTAACATCCGAACCACTTCTGACATTTTAGGTCTATGACTTGGAAGGTACTGGGTACATAACAGAGCTACTTGAACTATTTCTTCAAGCTCAATTCGGTCGTAGTTGTTTTTCAGATCCTTGTCAACTAACAATTCCAGCTTCTTTTCCTGATGAATCTTCTTCACCTGTAATTAAGATCATAAATTCAGTCATGTCCAGAAATGGGACTTGGATTAGCCTGAAAAGTATCTGAAGGCGTGTTTGTTTAGCTTACCCAGTCAAGCAATGCTCCTTTCTGGTTCGTTGACTTCCCGAATTCCAGAGCTCTTAAGCCAGATATTAATTCTAGCAGAAGTATTCCAAATCCAAAAACATCTGTTTTCTCAGAGGACTGGCCTGTTGATAGATACTCAGGGGCTATGTGCCCCACAGTGCCCCTCACAGCAGTTGTCACATGTGAGTCCCGGTGATCCAACAGCTTTGCCAATCCAAAATCTCCCACAACAGCCTCGCAATAATCATCAAGTAATATATTTGCAGCCTTCACATCCCTGTGAATTATCTTGGGATCGCATTGTTCATGCAAGTATAATAAACCTCTTGCTGCTCCTAAGGCAATTCTCTTCCTCGTACCCCAATCCAGGGCTGGTTTGGCTGCAAGAGAAACGAAAGGCACAATTTTCATATCTTGATCAAAGAATGGTCAATCATATGTTATGAGACTCGCAGGTTCTAGGCATCCCGTGTGGAAATCAGAGGTAAATCAGAGGTATATCAGAATAGACTTAGCTATCTTGATGGATGCATTACCCTTGAGACGAGTCGCAACACTCCCATTAGACATGTACGGGTAAACCAATAGCCTTTCAGTCGTTGTCATGCAAAATCCATAGAGACGAAGTAGATTTCGATGCACTGCTAGGCTGATCATCTCAACTTCAGTCTGGAATTGGATCTCGCCACCTATGGCATTTCCATCTTTGAGCCTCTTCACTGCTACAACAGTTCCATCTTGGAGATACCCTTTGTAGACGTTCCCAAAGCCACCTTTTCCTATCAAGTTCTTGCTGCTGAAGTTGTTTGTAGCAACCTGAAGTTCTTTGAATTGAAAGCTCCTCAAGTTTCCGAGGTTTAGTTCTTCATTATGTTGTTCTGATGCTTTTGAAAAGAGAAAAATGTTAGAACTATTGACATGTCCGTTGCTATCAACCACCCAATGCTGTCAACAGCTTTATATTTTTCAAGTCTATTTATGCCATACTAACCATTAACATCAAAGAATATTTGCTGGTTGAGTCTTTGTCTCAACCAAAGGATGAAACCAAATCCAAGAACCAACAGGCAGATGCAGCCTAGGCTTGAACCAAAGGCCAGGGCAATTTTGTGGCTCTTGTTATTTCCAGAAGGCTGAGAATCTTAAGAAACAAAGAAAGACATTTGAGCATAATTTAAAGGGAGTAATATAGGATTTAAGATTTGAAATTCGAAACGCATAATGAAAGTAAAACAATCTCAAAAAGTATTTGATAGCCTCGAAAGGATAAAACAATCATGATCTTCAAATTAAAGTCAAAAGCAAAATAATTGCAAATTAAAAGAAAGCAAAAGGGAAGCGCATCAACAGCAACTTTTAGAGCAGAAGAAGTTAAAACTTGAAATTAAGTAGGTAACTTTGAAACAGGCGGGAAAGAGAATTACTTAGTGAATTATTCAGGGCCACAGATTGTGGAACTGGTGTGGTTCCAGCACAGCCTTGCCCAGTTCCACATATCAGAGGATTTCCTACAATGCTGTGTCAATAAAAGCAACGTCAATTATTTTGCTTGCTGTTCTGATCAAGGGAAAGAGAAATATAGGAGGACAGATAGGTTTTACGATTGACTTACTTGAATGTTTTAGCATGTACAGGTGGTACAGGAGTGCTCAAATCATTGTAAGACAAGTCCCTGGGGCATTAAACAAAATTCAAACAAATCATATAGATCTTTTACCAAGGAAAAATGACATACAGCAACAGCAGAAGGATAAGGGTTTGAAGAGAATTACAGAAAGGTAAGTTGAGTCATGTTAACCAAAGAGGCGGGAATTGCTCCATCAAGACTGTTATTGTTCAGCCTCCTGATCCAAACTCAAAAACCCTCTGTCAGTTTTCAGACTCTTAAGAAACTTTCAAAATTAATAATCACCTCCTAATTCTAAAATTGTTATGAAAACAAGAAAAAAGTGCATGTATACACTTTGTGCTTACAGGTATTGGAGGCTATTAAGATTGGACAGAACACTGGGAATTTGGCCACTGAAGTTGTTACTGGAAAGATCAATTGTTTTAAGCTTTGGGAGCCTTCCAAGCTCAGAGGGTATATGTCCTGAAATATTGTTATCCTGTAGAAGCCTGCAAAACACCATATTGTGAATAGAAATACAAAAGTAAATATAAAAATCATATTTTCTGGAATATTAATTGATTGAATACTCACAGAGACTGGAGATTCGTTAAGTTTCCAATAGATGGTGAAAGAGTGCCAGATAAACGTTGGCTCGGAGCTCCTCTGCAAAAAAAAATAAACGTTGGCTCGGAGCTCCTCTGCAAAAATAAAAAAATAAATAACCAACTTCAAATGCTCTTTCTTACTTGAACTTTCAGGTTCTTTCGATGTATTTGCTTCTCTATTCAGTTAAGTTTTGGTTAGTTTAGTAATTACTGCTACTTACAGGCTAGTGACAAAATTATCAGGAGAACAAGTGACCATGGCCCAACTGCATGGATCCACAGCATGCTCATCCCAGTTAAGAATATTATGAGGATCGTGCAATGAGTTCTTAATGCCCATCAAAGCCTCCACTGAGAGGAAAAAGAAAAGGTAAATATGACTTCAAGCTCTTAACTTCTCAAAAGATTTAGAAAGACAAATAGGATTCTCCGTAGCTGAGTAAAACTCCAGTTACCTTCGTAGTTGACACCTGCAGCTGTTAGCTCTCCATAAGCAGTAGTCCATAAGCAGATTAACGAAGCCACACAACAGAAAAAAGAATTCTTTTTGCCTGCCTCCATTGAAACAAAGGTATAAAACCAGATGGTATAGTTGCCAAAACCAGTTTCTGCTGAGGTAAGGGGTTAAGAATGGTGTGAAAAAAATGAAGGATTCAATAAAAACAGTGCTGATGTGGGCTTTGTTTTGTCTCGGTATTACACCAAGAACCAGGCAGTACTACAACTGCTCATGCTTATCTATAATTGCACTTCCTCGCACTCAAAGAGGCCAGGAGTCAAGAAAACCAGAGGTTTTGATAGGGACACTAAAATTCTGAAAGAGAAGTAACATGCCTGCCACTGGCTACGGGAAGTTGGAAGAAAAGAATATATAAAGCAATAAGCTACACTCAACAAATCTAGATGATATCAAAAGATGATTGATAAAGAAGAATTCCTCTTTCAATCATGCATTAGTGCATAGAAAAAGGACTGTTGTAGAATTTCTGTATTCTATTCCAAGATTAGGGAGAGAAAAAAGGTGGAAAAATCAAGTGAAGTATTAACTGTTAAGCATTGTACATCAAATAATTAAGAGCATTTTAACGATAATCCCTGTGGGTCAAGGTAAAAAGAGACGATGACAATGAGAGTGGACAAGTGCTGGGATTTGCTTTGGTTTGCTACGCCTCTGCTGTGGCCTGTGGGAATCCAACATTCCCTGAGGCACTTGGCCATTTTCTTAAAAAATTTACGTCTCAAAATTCCATTCTTCTTCTCTTACTTTAGCTTTAATTATTATAAGAGAAAAAATGACAATCTCGAGGGAATCGAACTTGGAGATTCGTGATGTAGTGATTTGCCCCTCGTAAGATCTTTGCTGTGTGAATTATTTCTCACATTTGCTATTATTTTCTTTCATTTTTTGCTCTCCTTTGAATTTCCCTTATACCCCAGTTGGGTTTTGCTTTATTGATTCCAAAACAATTCCATTGTCTCCACAGTCAACAGACAGTCCCATTAAACTATCCCAAAAGTAGCCAGCTTTATAAGTTAAAGGCTGCCCCTCTCTTTCTTTCTACAAATTATATGTATTTATACACTCATGAAGGGTCCTACAGAACTGTCATCCCTAGTGCATTTACTGCCATCAGGCATCAACTCTCTTTAATACTTGTTTATAACCTAATAATGTGTTTAATGCATCTAGACCCTCTCTTTAATGCTTTTAATATAATACAACAAAATTATTGGAAAAAAATAAAAAAAAAAATTAAATCAGATAGATAACTTAAACGTATTCTTACGAAGACACTCAGTACGCACGTATACACACAGTTAGAGTTAGGGTCCAATTACAAACAAAATACTTGTAGTAACAGACTATAGGGTCCAATTACAAACAAAATACTTGTAATAACAGACTAATTATTATTATTATTATTTTTTATTTACGTGGGTATCCGGGTCAGTTTACGCGCATCACGACTAATCTCCACGGTCCACTGAATACCCTGCAAACCCAGTAAATATGTAAGGCACTACGCGGGGTGACAAACGTGCACGCCATAGCTCGAATCTAGGTGCAGTGGAATGAAACAAGCTACTTTCATCATTGAACCAAGCACTGTAACGTAGTAACAGACTAATTATTGATAGCACTTGTAGTAGATAGGAGCACGTGCAAAGCAGACTCAATAATGGCCGTTGACTTGATATTCAAACGTATTTCATGATCATCATGGAATGGAAGTAGTGAATCATTATTGTTAATGATTCGACATAAAGCTTACAATTAAGATAAGGGTTAGGACTCGGTATAGACACTAGCTAATTAACTTCGAACGCAGTTTAGGTCTTGATAGAGACATTTAACTCTTTTCGAATGCAATTTCAGTTCCCATGTCATGGATATTGGCTAATGCCTCTGCATGATTTCCTATGATCAGTAAGAACCAGCTTTTGACAGAGACTTCACCTTAAATGCCTCTCAACTGAGCGATTCTTGTTCCTGGCTCTTGCCCTGGCCTCGCTACAGAAGTTGACTTTCGGTACACAAAACGTCAGCTAATGCACGGTTGGTTCTTTTCTTTTCCTTTTTATTATTATTATTTTGGTCAATATTTATAGCCAATTGGAGGAGCTTGTGGGAAATATGAGCATCTTATATATGCAGGTGGAGACTAGCATGTGCATAGAAGCCACAAAAATGAAAATGGATAATCTGCTGAAGATATATATCAGGCAGGAAATTTGGATGCATCCAAAAAAACTGTATCTTTATATGGTGGTTGATTGATAAAGGATTTAACACCAACAAATCACAATCTCTCTAAAAGAAAGTTGGATACTGTAGCCAAAAAATAAAAATAGTCGGATATATATTAGCTCCATGCACCGCCTTTTAAAAGGCATGAAAATTGCATTGCAACGACTGAGAAGAAAGAACTCCTGTAAGGTAGGATTCAGATCAGTAAAGTTAGGGCCCGCCTACCACTTATCTCTCTTGTGATTGGGACATGGCACACTAAGAATATAAAATTACGGGAGAGAAAGAGTGTGGTAGGACCAATTATGCCAGTGGATTTGCCCTTGGGTTAACGTTAGCTGTAAATTATTAAGCAGCAAGTTCGCTTTGTGTATGCTGTCGTTCCCTTCACCCCCAACGACCAATTAGTACTCCATTTAGTGGATCCTTGATGCGTGTCCCCCCGAGATTTTGATAAAGATTTGATGTCTATTTCAGCCAAGGAAATCCCTGCTTTGCTCAAGCTCCAACGCCTTAATTTAACTCTTCCCCTTCCTTAACATAGCTGAACTTGCTAGTCGATACCGAAGGACGTATCGAGCAATGGCTACCGAGGGCTCGGGGTCAAAAGAGGAGTCAAAACAAGAGAAGTTGATGACTAGTAACCCTAATGAAGATATGCACCATGGACATCCAACAAATGAGTAGGAAATAATTGCTCTTTCTTACCACTTGGCTTGTTTGAATTGCATAAAGAAAAAAAAAGCACCATTATTCATTCAAAGCAAACAACATACGTGCCAATTCACATGACTCGGATCAGACGTTGTCCCTTAAAAATTAAAAAGAAGACATCACAAAGCATCCAAAATAGTCGACACTCTCTAACCCCACCTTGTGCCCCAATTACCTCACACACGTCTTCCATCTCCCACTTCGGTCATGCACCCACTACCCAATAGACATGATCCTCTCACGGGTCAGCTGCACTGTCATGTACTCCTTGATAGCTTTAGTTCCATGGTGACTTATTGCAAGGGCAGAAAAATACTGATAAAATGCTTTTTTCATCTCATTTATAGAATGGTTAAAGCCTGCTTTAAAGCAATGATTCATACAAGTTTTTCGGTTGGTGGGAAAATCAAAAGAAAAAAAAAATCAAGGAACAGGGTAAGATGACAGTACGTAGGATTATAGGATAGTGCTGGTGAAGTCCACAAAACAGTATCTCTGGCAACAAATTTACCTCCTTCCAACGGCCTTCGCTAATTCATTATTGATTTATTGTCATTTCCCTTTTCGTTTTGAAGTTCTCTAAAGCAAAAACTCAAGGTATGGATCTGATAAGCAGTTGTCAAAGGATTTCAAAACCAAACGGAATGGTAAATTGCGATGGTGGCTGTTGATAATAGAAAAATCTAAAACAAACAAGTTTTCATTTTTTATTTCCAAGGATTTCAAGAACAGGGGAAGAAAAACACCAAACAACCACTGAATTGTTGTTCCACGAATGATTTTGACCTACTCAGAAACCTAGAGGTGTGTTCAAATACTAGCAAGGCTCCGTCTATACAAAGGCCTAGGCAGAATAAATTCTGTTCCAGAAGTGGGCACTTTAAAAGCTTAGGATACCTCACACGCAAGCCATACCTTTAAGACTTCCCTTTTGTAGTGCGTGCACGGCCTTTACTCTCTCCCTGAATTCCTGATACCACCCAATAAAAAAGAGGGCAAGGAAAGCAACAGTCACCTGATGAAAGAGGGCAAGGAAAGCAACAGTCACCTGGTGATCTCTTTTTCCTCCCTTTAATTTGGAATGTTATTAGAACCAAAGGTAGCCATAAGGAAAGGGGAGAGAATAGTTCAAATGCGTGTCAGTAAGTGTACATGAGCGCATATGGAGCCAAATGATCTAAAAGGAAACAGTACTCAAGTAGCTTTTTGTTGTATAATCTTGGTCCCATGAAGACAGACCCACATGCAACAGTTACACTGTTTGAGTCTAAGAACAAGTTTCTTTACTCATTTTGTCACTTGGTCCAAATCTTTATTGCTGGGAGTCACTTAAGCCTAATCAGTGATTAAAGAAGATAATCTAACAGTAATTCAGCTTTTCCTATCTTAAGAATTTTTTAGGTGTTGTCTTTAATCAGTCACTAAAGCAGGATCCTGGCATGTTAAAGTGAAGATCACAGTTCAAATCTGTCTTCTTAGCGTCCCTGTTAATAATAGGATTTTTATTTTGAAGCATTAGAAAAGGCAAAGTGGAACCAACAATGCCAAGGCAAGAAATCATGCAACTTTAAACGTTGAAGTCTAATGCTGCTTGCATACATCAGTGAACGATAATAAAGAGAGGCCTAACTGGTAGCTGTTGATCCACGAAATTTAAGAAAAAAATGTAGATAAACCATGGTTGTAGGCAAGGAAAACATTGGAGATCAAGCAAGCATGGCACAGAAAATGGCGTTAAGGTATAAACTAGATAAAGTCTATCGAAGATATCCTGAACTTAGTTATGAGTTAAGAGACGACAATTTACAGCTCTGATTTGGATTCTCAACAAGGGCATGTGTAACGGCAAATCAAAATTAAGACGCTCTTCAAAGTTCAACTTTGCAGGGGCAAGTAGCTGTGGCTGGTGACCTTGTTCAATAAAACTGGTGAGGAGCTACAAAAACAAAATAAATTCCCTAAGAGCTCCTTTTTGAACTCTCAACTTTCCTGCTTTCTAATAAAAGTAAAAAGATCTGTGAACGAATTGATACAAGACAACGGCCAAAAACAAAAAAAAAAAAAGGAGCAATTCTGAGCGGCTCGTGATGCCCTAGGCTAGGCACATTTAGAATCAACTTCAGTAGGAATTTTCAGCACATCATGTTGGAATAAACTTTCCATAATGATATTTCCTTTCCGTGCAAAGTTCTTTGAACCTAGATCCATCTGCTGACGAGTCTCAACCTCACCCCTTTCACATGCTCTACTAAACACAGTCGCTACACGGAGATTTTGGTTTCCAAAACCGTAAGGATTTTGCATCTCATTGGACTGACTTTCAGTTACAAATCCGAGAATTTTTCTAGTCTATAGTTTTTGCGAAGATCCTAAGGAGAGGAAACCCTTTCCTCCCGTGATATCCTCCTACATCACCCAAGTATCTGCAATTAACCACGTAGACCCATAGTGGTAGGAGATTAAACCTTTTTCTAGAGATGCCAACTACATTTTAGCTGCTTATTGCAATATCTCGTACTAAGTTGTTAGATGTCACAGGACATCAAGCTTTGGAAGATTTTGCGACAGCATGCATGAACGCTACCTCATATCTGATGAAATTCCTTTACCTATATATCACGCCAAATCTTAAGAAAACATGCCATCCAACAATATACACACTTGTATTTGAGCTTGCGTGCGTTCTTGCTGCTTTTCAGTTTTCACCATCGCAATATGCTTAAAGCAATGAAGCTGATATTGAGTTCAATCATTTAAAATATATCAAGCATTTCAATAGGAAAGTAGTCGTCAGTCAGCTAAATAGGATTCTACTCCATATCAAAGAAAAAACAGCAATAGATTCTTGTCCCATTTCAAAGGCAAGTAAATTTAATCAGACCATAAGAAATAGAAACCACGAAAGAGAGTGTGCTGGTAGCATTAGTTAGCAAAAGAAAACACACCACAGCTGCGTTTGTCTTTCAAAAAAGTGAGGAAGTAAGTTCAGATACATCAGAAACAACTTGATCATAATCTGCCTTCAATTTTTCTTGATCCTCCTTGCCTATCTCCCCCTTGGTAGGCTTGGTTAACACTAGAACACAACAAGTAGGCCTTTTGGTGGCCCCAGCACTAGCGAGGTCCTGAAAAATAATGCCACAAAATGACCATGAAATTATTGACAGAGAATTGTAAGCCCAGAGAAAGGATTCTTCCACTTCAATAAGCATCTTGAAGCGTTCCACCTCCATGAATTTACTAATAAGATACCAGGATATTAAAATACCAGCATATTAAAGAGTCGTAGAGATGTAAATCTCTGGAATAATTTTATAGGCTTTGGGCCCAAACATGTTGAAGACTGGGATCGCTTCCCAAGTAACATGCACAATTGTGATGTTGATTGGTTCCATAACAAGCCAGATGTACAGGTAAATGTTTGATGACAATTGAACACTCCAAACAAGAACAGAAAATAGTGCATAGCTGTAATTCTGATTCAAAATGATAAAAAGAAAAAACTAAAATATAAACATTACAACAACTAAATGGCCTTTCTTTTAATCAAGCGTGATGAACTTATTACAGAAATAGCATTCTAAGAAAAAAAATCTAAGATTAAACAACACTTAATAGAAAACGAAAAGGTCCCAACAGAAGTAATAAACTTGCAGGGTACTAGGGTTACTTGGCACGCATTTTTTAGCTATGATTAGCCCGTCAAATGGGAAAAAAAATATTAAGGAAATATGACGTAGCTGAGAACTTACTTCTTTAGAAGGAACATAAACATAAGGAATGTCAGACTCTTCGCATAAGATGGGAACATGAGTAATGACATCGATTGGTGAAATGTTTCCAGCTATTATGCATAATCTGTCACAGAAACGAAAATTTCAATTAGTTTAAGCTATTTATTCACAACGGTTTACAATCAAATAAAAAATTTCAGAAGTAACAAGACAGACCCTTTATGGCCACGACGGATGCTCTTCACTACTTCCTTCACTCCTCTCTTCAAGCATTTTGATTCGGATGCTATACATACACAAGCAAATAAAGAAAAACAAAACCCAAAAATAAGGACCCCAAAAAATAATTGCAAACCATCAATGAAGTTGCTAGTTAATAGTTAAAAATCAGTACCTTTACGAACGAGCTTGAGGGTTCGTTTGCAGAGTTTTTTGCCAGCTAAGGGTTTGGCAATGGGAGCCAAGCTTGTAATCTTCTTCTTCTCTTTTATTTTTGATCTCTCTGTTTCGCTATCACTTCCCATCTCTCTCTCTCTCTCTCTCTCTCTCTATCTATCTATCTATCTATCTCTCTGGAAATCAACAGGCGAAGGTGGGTGGCGGGGAATGGTAGACTTTAGGGTTTTATTTTGTTTTCTAGGGTTTTGACATTTGTTAGCCCAGTTGATCTGGACCTTTCGTTGTGAAGAAATTTAGAACGCAAAATCAACGGCTAGGAATTCTTTAGTTAGTTAAGCATGAAATTAAACAAGAAGGGTTAAAAAACGAAAAATTAACTGTCGGCAATCGAGCCCAGGTCTCTGCCGCCGCATTTAGAGGGTGTTTTGTATGGGGCCAAAAACGCTGTTTAAAATTTAAAACAATAAAATAAAATTATTTTTTATCTTTTAATTATTTTAATTTATTGATATAAAAAATAATTTTTAAAAAATATTATTTTAATGTAATTTTAATTCAATAACTAGAATATTATTTTAATTGTTGAATTATCATCATATGTACAACTTAGATATCAAACTTGTTTATTTTTATTTTGCTATAAAAAGTTAAATGCAATGGAATTCTGGCTTTTCCTGGACATGATATTCACTCCAGATTAGGAAATAAATCTCTTTTATGGGACGCCATAGTTCCTAGTGAATGCGAGTGCTCTTCGGATCTTCTTCTTTTTTTTTCGACTTGTTGGTCCCTGTTTTTTATTTTAAGTTGACTAACATACCCTTCTTTTTCTTCGATAATAATACATTTGCTGTAGGCTTATAACTTATCGAACAGCTAATATTAGTTAAATGACTTTATTGTATTGCTAAGATTATCAATGTAATATATATTATGTAATTTGCTGGTATATTTATTATTTTACATGGTAATTTTATTTTTTTCATGTAGGTAAACAAATCATAATTGAACTTTAAGTTGTAAGGATCCGAGTTATTTAAAAAAATAATAATAAATGTTATAAAAAATAATAATAAATGTTATGCACGAGAAAAGCACACTAAAAACATATTATTTAAATGTTTTTTAATCAAAACAAAAAAAATATGATATTCTCGTAAATAACATTATGTTATTGGCAATCATATTTTTATAATCACATTCCAATAAGATATATGAAGGTCCAATATGTTAAGCAACATTTAGGTAATGTTTTATTATTATCTTGAAAAAAAAAATATATAATATATGGTAATGTTTTATTATTATCTTGAAAAAAATAAATAATATATAATATACCATGAATATCTTTTTATTATGTTTGGTTGGGAAGTGACAAAATATGAAAAAAAATAATTATGAATTTTGTTTTACTTGATATACGTTACTATAAATTTTGCAATGTTTAAAAATAAATAAATATTTTTTTTACTTTAGTCCGCAGTAAGCATTAATTTGTATAGCTAAAATGGTGTTTTTTTCACTAGTCAAAATCACTGAGAAGATATCATATAATCATGATAAGAAATATAGTTTTTATTACAAAAAAATAATATATTTAAATTATAATTGCTAAGTCATTTAATCATTTATTCAAAAATATTTAAAATATTATTTGATTAATTTAAATATATTAATTTAAAATATATAATTCAAATTATATATTTAAATAAAATATATAATTAAACCAATCATATATCAAATTATGTAAAATTAATACATGGCATGAAAATATAAAAAAATAATTCCATCATGAAATGCATTTTTTTTTGTTATTGCCCGGTCTTCATCTTTCAACATTAAATCCAATTTCTTTGAAAATATAATCAACTTTCAATTCCTTGTATCAAAATATTTTATACATTTTAGTCACCATATTAATTCTCAATAATGATATTCATTTTTCTTCACAATGTCAAGAACTCTGTAAAAATAACTTCCCCGTATAGTTTTTAATAAAAAAAAATATTATTTGATTAATTTTTTATTTAATTCATAAAAAAATTGATTTACCCAATTCATTATTTTTTTAATTGCTAGAGATTATTAAATTGTATATAATAATTTATTTATTTATTCTGAACAATTGATTTTTCATATCAATTTTATGGAATAAAATAAAATAAGAACGAAAAAGGAGGCGAAACTAAAGAATTAAACTTGTAAGTAAAAGGAGAAATACTTGTTTTTTTATTGCATATTTATTTTTTATTTTGCTTCTGAGTGTAGGTTTCAGCTCATTAAACTAAAGAATCCAAGATGCCCTCGTCCTTGGTTGTCAGGGGCAAAGTTTCGGCCCAAATCAACGAGCTATTTAATGAGAACCAGGGGCCAGTTTAATGAGCTGAAACCGGCACTATTTTAGCCCAAGTATGAAGGAAGAGATAGCGGGAGGGATTAGTGGCTGTTTTTAAAATTATTTTTATTTATAAATATATTAAAATAATATTTTTTATTTTTAAAATTTATTTTTATACTAGAATATCAAAATTATTTTAAACATAAAAAAATTAATTATTAAAAAAAATAACACAGTCACACCACTTTTTTTAAAAAAAAATCATCATCACAGGGAGATCAGCGAACATCCCACTTAATTTTCTCAGATTCCACGTACCACGGCCACGGGCATTTCGATAATAAAGTACCGTTAGCGAGAGGATTAGTCAATTGCCAACATTGCTAGATTATGCCTCCCGAAATTGACTTGGATGATTCATATATATGTTAGAAATTAACATATTTATATTTGATTAGATATACTCACTTAGATTTTTATTTGTTATATAAATGTGCCGGAGTCTCTCTACAATGTGAACGTGAAAGGAAAAAAAATTAAAAAATAGCATCTTTAATGGAGTTATATAGTCAACGCACACTTTCAAAAAATTACTTGATTGTATTTATTTCATAGTTGAACCTCAAACTAGTTGTCCAGCGTCTACAAGTGTTTCCCGACTATATTTATATTCTCAAGAAATAAACAAGCAACCAAGTTATTTGACTAGCTACACAAAGTTTCAACCGTTCCCCGTTGGGCTTTCTATTTAATGCTTGAAACGTGAGAGTTTCTGCAAAAAAAAAAAAATATAGAGGAAGCATTCAGTCGAGGAAAGCTTAGTAATTGAATTGGCATCTCGTTGAGAAGTTGATGTTAGGATGCTGGCATGCAAACCCGACAAGACAAAAGGTAAGGGACAAGATAAAATGAGAAATGACACACAAGAATTTACGTGGTTCACCCAATTTGGCTACGTCCACGGACAAGTATAGAAGAATTTACTAAGTAATGTGGGAATACAACTTCTCTCTAATAATAGGAGAACAACAAAATCTCTCTATTATTAGGAGAAAACACCTCACTTACTATCTCACAAATACCTCACAATTTTGTGGGATTACTCTCTCCTCACCCTCTCTTCTTTCTCTCTTGTGGTGTGT
>NW_011499845.1:4623819-4651250 GCF_000495115.2 Populus euphratica | reverse complement strand
TTTCTCTCTTGTGGTGTGTATATAATGCTTGGATGCATTGCCTATTTATAGGCAAGCATCCATGCAAAAGACAAGGGGTTAGGCAAATAGCACCAATTTGGTGCATACAATTTTTGACTAAGATGGCTACACCTTCTCCCATCATTTTTGACTAAGGTGTAAAGGATGACTACACCTTCTCCCATCATTTTTGACTAAGGTGGTTAGCTTCACAGTTGACAGCTTAGGGTTCGACTGAGAATTGCAGTGGCTTAGAGGACTAGTCTTATTCTTGCCCTTCCTTTATCATATTGACTGGCCCGCCGATCTGGAAGAAGGCGGACTCAAGCTGCAACTGACAATTGCATTAATATTCAGATTTCAAAGTCTAAACATGTGAGCTTCTATGAATAATTGAGAAGCCGGAGACTTAAACAGAGATTTTTTTTTCTTCATATAATATGTATGACCCCTCGTGTCTCCCATCCCATGTACAGCATATGCAACTTCACATCCCTCTGTCAACGACAAGACTTTAGTTCTGGGTAGGTCCGGATTATAGGCTACTTAAAGACCACCATTATTGTTCGGAGACATTCTTCGCTGGGTATCTAGTTCCTGTCTCAGATGAATGAATTGCATTATTGGGAAATTATCTCCAATATCTCAAAATTCTGTTCAAAATGGATGGTATATTACACATGGACTTGTGTTCGCAGCATTTATGATTTATACTATTGAGTGAAAGGTAACCACCGGAGGTGGGGAGCTATGATCATGGGACTGCGGGGCTTCCCAGGTGAGACCTAGAAATGTTGCCGTCCCGGGGCTTTTTATTTTTATTTTTCCTGTTAAGCAATGTAATTTTATTAAAATTAATTTTTTTAAAATTTTAAAAAATATTATTTTAATAAAAAATATTTTTAAAAATAACAACTACCATGTTTTTAAATACTTTATAGGTTGTTTGTAGAAGGTATTTAATTACTTTTAATCGACAGTTAAGAATCATTAATTTCAAACTTAATTCGTGAAAAACAAACTCTATTTGGATTGAGCTTTCAAATAACTATGATTTCAAAAAATGAAAGCTAACTTTTTTCTAAAACATGGTTTCAAGTATATTGAATTTATGAAATCATGACTTCGAAAGGATTACCGTCACTCCCGTAAATTTTTATAAACTCATTTATAGTATCCATTAACAGACACAAAAAGGTCTGATATTGATCGTGTGAGTCACGACCAAACTCAATTAAATCCTTATATTGATCGAACTCACCTCCACGTTCATAAATTCTATGATCAAGATAGAAGCCCCAATCTCTGTTTTTGAAAGTAATAGCTTGAAACTCAAAAAAAAAAATACAGAAACATTATTGAAGAACACGCACTACCTTCATCAAGGTCTAGCTAGTCAGCTACCAATATTATGGAATTTCCTCATTGAACATGGCTTGTGCTGGAGCAGGGAGAGGAAAGAACAAGCAACAGTTGTTTGAGCCGGCATGTATAAATGGAGCTAATTTTTATGTGATTTACTGGGAGATCTGGACCATATAATGATTCCTTTTCTCAATACATAATATATAATAACAATATTATAAATTAAAGTATCTAGAATTTAAATCTATTTCAAGTGAAGTTTACAACATTATATATTATCTTCCAGACAAAAATATTAAATAACATCAAGAGTAGTGCTCCTGATAAAAAAATACTAAGAAGAACATCGAGACTTGCATGTATCTTCAAGATTTGACGTCCAATCTTTGCCATTACCTATTGTCAAAGTTAGATCGAGCTGGCTGAGAAAAAATAAACAATATATCCGTCCACCGGACAATCAACTTGCTCTCTCCTTAATTGAACTTCAACGACCGCGAGAAAACCACTTTCTGGTATCAGTCCATTAATCTACTAATTTCTTGCAATACGCTTCAAGGCTTAACGTGAGATCTTTTGTTGACTCTCTCTAGCTTTTTTTTAATAAGATAAATAAATTAAATACGAGACATAACCCGAAACAAGAAAAACTACATGCTACTCATGCAGGGATTCAGCAATCGACAGAGTTTTTATATATATATATATATATATATATTTAGTCGAAGTTTTATTGATAGCTATGAAAATCATTAAATCAACGGAATTTTGAAATAGAATGCAATGATAAAACTAAAAAAAAAAGGGCAAACACAGACTGCAAGATTCGAACATGTGCGGGGAGCAATCGATAATCAAAATGGGTGCGTTAAAAATGGGTACCTAAATCAAAATAACACCCAGCCTCATAAAAGCCAATTCCAAGTCCTGATTATGAGCTCATCCTATTTTAGTGTCTCTGTTTTAGCAACGGATAACAATCTTGTTCTTATCCACCATGACTACTCTCTTTTCTTCCAAAATTTTGTTTTCTTGCCTCCTTTTCTTCTTCGTTTCACTTGATTGCATCTCATGCACTGGTAAAATGCTTTACCAAGACGGCCGTGAAAACTACTTCCAACTCACTCTTCCTGCAGTCGTCGGTCCAGAAAGCATTGCCTTTGATTGCAACGGCAAAGGACAATATGTTAGTGTCTTGGATGGCAGGATCCTGAAATGGTAAGGAGCCAAGCTTGGTTGGGTAGAATTTTCTGTCTCTTCACCTCAAAGGCAAGACCTCAAGCCCTTAACACACACACACACACACACATATATATATATAGACACACACGTGCGCTGTTCATTTTGTTCTCCATCTTTCTTTTTACATATACTACTTGAGTACTTCATATGTAGGAAATCATCTGATAGTCTAAGTGATTTCATCACATAAATCCTCAACGACATGCATCAAAATCAGAAACAGAACTGACAGATACTCAAATTCATTACCAAAACTAGGGCTCAACTTAGCCTCTCATTTAAACCACACACATCTAAACAACTTTTGCACCTGTGAGTATAACAATAAGTTGACCTCCTACGCTCGTCAATCGTAATTTTTAAATTTATATTTTTTAAAAAAATTCTAATTATAAAATAAAACACATATAAGAACTATCCGTATCAATAAATACATATAAAAAAAATTAACGTGTTTATTCAACTCATTTAGGCACTATCAAATAATTTTTTTCCAATACAAAAGAATTAATGAGTACATGTTATTAATATTTGTTTTATATCAAGTAAAAAACATAACCTTGAATCACAAAATTGACTATTACTTATAATAAAATACAATAAAGATCATATGTATTAATAAAAATATGTAACATATCAAATTAATTTTTAACATAACTAAAAAATAAAACAATATTATAATTGCTTTAATGAAACATCATTTTCTAAGTCTATATAGAATAAATTTCAAAAAACAAAAGGTGTAGAGAAAAAAATTAAAAAAATATGAACAAAATTAATGGCATAAATAGGTCAAGTGTAAAGAATAAAAAAATGTGAAGAAAAAACTAAAAAAACATTAAAATCATGAATTTAGCACGTAGGTTATAAATTTTTTTTAAAAAAAATATCAAGTACGAAAACTGTTCCAATGTGTTTTTTACATGAAAAATTAAAAGTATTATTTGAAAAGTCTATGCAATCATCTTATTAAATAAATTGATAGCCATTTATGTAAATAAAAAAAAAGTCATTAACAATAACCAAGAAAGAAATTATAAAGATGAGATATTTACCCGATTATATTTATTAATTTTTTTTATTTAAATAAATAAAAGATAAATATGCCATAAAAAACTCATGGCCTAAACAATAAATATAAACAAAAATAATTTAATAAACACACACTATAAAAAAATATTATGAAAGTTTGAACTTATCAGAAAAATATAAGAAATGAACACCCATTGATATGATGAAAACATGTAAAAAAAGCCTTAAGTGAACTCGGCAGCCAACTCGGGTAAACAAATCAAATACATGACCTAAGACATGAAATTAAGATAACTTGTAAATAGCAAAGAAAAAAAATATTAAAAAAAATGCTTTAAAAAAATATCAAAGTTAACTCAGATTAATCTCTCAGGTCAATTAATCGAGTCATATGATCAAGGTAACACCATTAAAAGCAAACTTAAAAAAACAAAGAAATAAAATTCTTAACTAAACAAATATTAAGGGATGAAATTGAGGGGAAAAGGTCAATCAAAAAACAATGCAAAATAAAACAAATATCAATAAAAAGAATTATGACTAAGTTCAACACAAAAACCAATTGAAATTAAATGTCAAGGGAAAAAATAAATAAAATTAAATATTTAGGGAAAAAATAAATAAAAACAAATTAATTAAGAAAATGATTAAAAAAACAACAACTAAAAAAATTGGCACCAAACTCAACAAAAAAGTTCAACGAAAAGAAATGTTCAATGATGGAATTAAAGAAAAACAAATAAATCAATAAAATAATAGAAAATTAAAAAAATAGTAATTTAAAGAATGAAAACTAAATTTGATAAAAAAACTAACAAAATCAAATAACAATGGTGAAATCAAAAATAAAATCCAATAATAAAAAATCAATGTAAGTAAAACAATTGCAATTAAGGGAAAAAGAACTGAATTAGAGGGGGGAAAAAAATTAAAAAGCTGGTATAATTTTTTGCATGGTCAGCACATAATTCAAGAAAAAAATATAAAGAAAAAAAAAAGAAATCAATTGATATAAAATCAAATCTCACTGCTATATATACGCCACCTAGAAATAAAGATGATGCCAAGACACATAAAATGATATAGCAAAAGCTTGGTTTTATTTACTATTGTCAGTTTGTCAATTGCATATGACACTTAAAAATAGTGAAGTAATGGACACATGCCAAGCATGTATTAGTAAACAATTTTTTGTTAATATGCACAAAATCAAAAATACCATTATAACTTTGTTAATATGCACAAAATCAAAAATACCACTATAACTAACAATAATAACAAAAAAACCCTTATAAAATCAAAACCTAGCCTTCGAAGCAAAAATTAAAAAATTTGAATGTTAAAGATAATTGAGTAATATTGTTTATAAAATTATTTTTTTAAAAAAATGCTCCTAAGACTAAATAATAATAGCAAAAAAACATTATAAAATGACAATCAAGCTCTAAAACCAAGGCTAACAAAGGCTAACAAATGTGCACAGCAAAAAATATTCCTGTAAAATTCAAAATTCAACTATTCTTGATAAAATTAAAATTATTATATAATTCCTACCAAAGGGTTTGATTACATACTCTTAAAGGAAATATAATAATTGCATTGTTATTAAAAAAAAAAGTGTTGTCCCCATGTAAATAAAAAATAACAAATTGATCATGTAGAAAAATCACCCTACCTCTCAAATAAAACTTTAAAATTAAAGGATAAAAAGTAAAAAAAGTAATTTCACTATAGCCCGGTGGTTCAATATCTTACTTGATTGTTGACTAAAATGGCGATTTTTTTGGGGGGCTGCATTGTTCTTGCAAGTAAGCAAAGCATGATATATATTTTAAGGCTGATCGTAAGGAATGCAAGAAAAAAAGGAGCTTCTCTAGTGATTAAGTTTTACTTTATTTTTTCAGAGAACTTGTTTGTATTTTTCAAAAAAAAAAAAAGATCAAGTATTTCTACTTCTAAAAATTGGATAGAAAACTTGTTTTTGCTTATAAGTGTAGCAGCGTCAGAACTTTTCTCCTTTGCTTGTAGAGTAGCAAGATCAGACAAGTGTAGCAGCGTCAGAACTTTTCTCCTTTACTTGTAGAGTTGAACCTTTATGTGGCTATTAAAGTGTTAAAAGAGTCGCAATTATGCAACCTTCAATTCATGTCTTGGTAGTGATTGATTGATAGTCAAAACTTATACAGACCTTGCAGTACTCCTGCAAGTTGCAGCTAATGGTGATAACTGATTGTGGGTTTTTAACTTGATTCCAATAGAGATAGACAGATGTGTGATGGCTCAACAAACACCAAACTGGAACCGGTGTGTGGAAGACCACTAGGCCTCAAATTCAACTCAGTAACTTGTGATCTCTACATTGCAGACGCGTATTATGGACTCTTAGTTGTAGGACCAGATGGTGGAGTGGCTACACAACTTGCTGCTTCAGCTGAAGGAGTTCCCTTCAGATTCATGAATGCTTTGGATGTTGATTCCAGAACAGGAATGGTTTATTTCACTGACAGTAGCATTTATTTCCAAAGAAGGTACTACTGTTTCCAGCCTTTTCTCCTCTTTCTTCTCTAGCTAGCTAATTTTTTCAGCAACTTAAATGTTTTTGGTATAGTACCCTACCCAGAAATTACTATTTTAGTTCTTTGATCATGCAGGGAGTATTTACTGGCAATCATAAACGCTGATAGAACTGGAAGGTTAATGAAATATGATCCAAATAGCAAAAAAGTGACAGTGCTGCTCAAAGGCTTAGCATTTCCAAATGGAGTGGCTCTAAGCAAGGACAATTCGTTTATTCTAGTTGCCGAATCATTTACAATGCGAATCTTAAAGTTTCACCTTGTGGGTTCTAAAATACATGGACAGGAAACTTTTATTCAACTGGGAAGATTCCCTGATAACATTAAGAGGACTGCTAATGGAGAATTCTGGGTTGCGCTAAATACTGGAAGAGGAAAGATTCGGAGATTGGATTCTACAACACTACAACAAGAAACTTCTATTGACTGGTTTGTGGATGATCCTGTGGCAGTTAGACTGACTTCAGGTGGTGAAGTGGTTAATGTATTGGATGGAAATGGTGGCAATGCTCTCGATTCTGTGAGCGAAGTTGAAGAATATAGTGGTTTTTTGTGGCTAGGATCTTCCATGAAGCCTTATGTTGGTTACATCGAGAATAAAAAATAACTTGAGTCTTATTCTTCCATGAAGCCTTATGTTGGTTACATCAAGAATAAAAAATAACTTGAGTCTTACAAAAAAAAAAAATATACTTTATGCTGCCAAAAATTTCCTCATAGCAGCTATCTATTTGCAGCATTGTTGTTAGAAAAACTCAAATACGAAGTCAATTCCTGTATGCCATTTATAATAAACAGTTGTGTGCTGTGGAAAATATCAAGATAATCAAGGAGCTGCTCCTTATCTTTTCCTTCGTTAATTTCTCTTCTTCTTCCTGTACCAGCATTAAATTACTACTGCCAAAGGAGATCTACTACAAAACAATTTTCTGAATTTATGCAGTCAGTGGTGTCACAGGACCAGGGGATGTGGCATTCCTGAATCATTGTAAGGATTGAGTGCACCTGTCTCATCTACTTGAATTTATGGGTGCATTGAAGCACATAATATGAAATTGCAGGTCCCTGTCTCTGCTGTAAATTATGATCATGATCTCTTCATCTTTTTGAATTTTACATGAATATAATTTAATCTATTTACCTACCAATTCAAAGAAGTCTAACCCCCAAGCTGGATATCAAAACCGAATACATAAATAACAATAGGGAAATAATGCAAGCAGTGGTGGGCTCGAAGAAAAACCGTCGAGCAATATGAGGATGATGTCCGAGCTACTTTATGGAAAAGCTATGTGCCCCCCAGGTGGAGAACATCTCCTAGTCATCTCCGTTAGTTTGTTGTTGGTAGAGATTATCAACTATCAAGTGCTCCGATGACTTTCTCTCATGAAAAAGGTTTGCGTCGTAGCAGTTTTCTTTAATTTGAACTAGTTTGTATACCGGCGCTATGCTACGAGAATCTAAATTTTTTAAAATGTAAAAGATTATAAGGTCTTACGAAATTTTTTATTGTTGTCATTAAACTTGTAATACAATTGTTTTGAGTTTTTTTTATAAAGATAATTTTTTTATTAATGTATTTTTCATTTATCTTGGCTAATATAATATTTTTAACTATAATCATTATTTTTATTTTAAAAAATATATTTTGTAATTGTCAAGGCAAGTCAATAGAAAATATCAAATTTACATGTTTAAATTTTGTGTGATTGAAAATTTTAATTATTTTTTCTTGAATAATTTATTATTGATATTATTATTTTCATATCATGTATATAATAATTGAAAAAAAAATTCAAATTCAAATAAAAAGCTTGTAATAATATTTAAGAATCATGTTAAAAATAAAGATTGAGTTAATTTGATAATTTTTTTATAGAGTAAATAAAAAAAAGGAAAAATTAAGAAGAAAAAAATAAAAAAACCTTAACAATAAATCATGTCAACGCCAAACCTATTATAGTAGGCCAGACTCAGGTGCCTGGCCCTGCTTTATTTTTTTTATTAAAAAGACAAATGAATATTATGTGTCACATTTCATAAAATAAGTACGTCTTTCAATTTAAACTTGTGACACTCGTATTAACTAAATGAGCTACAACTCAAAATTGCTACAAAAACAATTTAAAAAATATATTAAAATATTTTATTTTCATATAAATAGCAAAAGAACATGAAAAACCTTAATTCATGTTGTTGTCTAAACAATATAAAAATGGAAGACTATTCAATTGTGTGGTCTAATATTTATATAACTTCCCATGCAACACAAAGAGAGCTATCAGACCTTTACCTACATCATGAGGCTATAATATATTCGGTGTTATGGCACATTATATTTTTTTATTTAAAAATATATTAATATATATATATATATATTCTAATAACAATACCTTAAAATCATCAAAAACACTAAAAAAAAAATCAATTTAATATTTTAAAAAATACCTAAAACAAAAATAACCTCAATTAAATAAAATGTCACGCATAAATAGCGCACATGAGTTTTTAAATAAGAAACTAAACCGAGCTATCTAATAAATCCTTAATTAAATAAAATTCTCAAACTAAGTGAATCACTAAACAACTGTAAAAATAGTATGTGTATATATATATATATATATATATATATAACGTAATTCTGGTATGTTAATCATCTTAGTTATAAAAGAAAAACTATGGCAGGTAAAGCACTGCGGGAGTGACAAGTATACGCGGTATTGTTTCTGTGGACTCGTTACAATTTTTTTTTATTTACGTGAGGTATCCGGGCCAGCTTACGGGCACCACGACTAATCCCGACGGCCCACTGAACATCCTGCAAGCCCAGTGAGCAGGTAAAACACCGCGAGAGTGACAAGTATACGCGGTAAGACTCGAACTCAGGTATAGAAAAGAAGGATAAGTCCTGAACATCCTGCAAGCCCAGTGAGTAGGTAAAACACCGCAAGAGTGACAAGTATACGCAGTAAGACTCGAACTCAAGTATGAAAAAGGAGGATAATCCCCTTTTATCGTTGGGCTAGAACCCAGTGCGTAGTAAGACTCATTACAATTTTTATTTTTACTGGTGCTAAGTAGACTAATGAAAACACGCTTTGCATTTTTACCGGTAAGTGACTCCGTGATGCTTTTATTAAATGATCCAATTCTTGTTTTTCAAAAATAAATAAATAATATTTTAATATATTTTTAAATAAAAATTATTTAAAAAGGCACCTTTTGAAAAAAAAAAAAATCCGTGAGGTCAGCGTCCACTATCCAAAACGAAGGCCAGCAGTTTGCCTGGCTGGCAGCAGAGCATCAAAGGCCTGCTGGTAATGTGGGCTATCAATTCAGTCTAAAAGATATAAGCTATCAAGCCCATAAAGTCCAGTGCTGGCATTTTTATGATCGAGGGATCCAAACAAATCCTCCCTCAAAAACTTCGGAGCGGGCGAAGTAAGAGTTTTTTTTTTTAGGGAAAGAATTTTAATATTAAGCATAGCATTTACAAGAACTGATGCTCGATGCATTAGATGGTGATGATAATTTTAATTTACCATGAAGAATATAAACATAGATTAAACATGTAGTTGAAAATATTTTTATATCAAATTAATATATTTTTAGTGATTTTTAATATTTTTATATAAAAATATCTAAAACCCTGATAAAAGATAATTTGAGAAACACTTTGCAAACAATGTTTTAAATCTCAAATGGTATCCAACCTTGTTCTTGCTTGTAAATTAGATTTAGTCTGACGTGGTTAGAGGGTTTTGGACGATATTTGGGATGCAAGGGGAAGATCTTATCTTAATTCACAGGAAAGAAGAAAAACAAAACCACAGTCAATGTCTAAGGGTATATATAATATTAGGGTAGAAATTATTTTTTTAAATGATTTTTATTTGAAAATATATTATTTTTAGAATCTGTATATCAAAACCATTCAAGAACATTAAAAGATCAGTTTAAATTTTGTAATAATAAACAAGTTAAATCTCAAAACATTTAATTATTATCATGAAATATCCGAAGTGCTTGCAGTCAAGTGGAGAAGCTTCGGAGGATGCAATCGCGCGATACATTGGGTCCGAAGTTACTGAAAATGTCACGTCGAAAGCCAAAGATTTGAGCTATTCTCGGCTAACTAAAAAAAACTGAAAAATCAATTAAATTTAAAAAAATAACTAAAAAAATCTAACTATAAAAAAAAAACCGATTAAACTAATTAAATTTTTAAAAAATCAACCGGTTCAATTTGGTTCTAATTTTATAAGTAAGAAACTGAAAAAAAAAAAGAACCAAAAATAAAAAAGAACCGAGCCAAATCAAAAAAAATAAAACTAAGTAAGAAACTGAAAAAAAAAAAGAACCGAAAATAAAAAAAAAACCGAGCCAGATAAAAACAAAAACCAAGTCAGACTGAAAAAACTAATTCGGTCAGTTTGAATTGTTTTTTTTTAAATAACCAAACCGAAACTAGTTAATTTAAACCAGTTTGATTATTTTTTTTATAAAAACCAAACTAAAAAAAAAATTGTCCTTGATTCTCTCCTTTCTTGTACAAGTTGATAAATGAAATAAAATTTACTTGATATTGATATTTGGTAACATTGTTGTTAACACCATGAGCTAACTTGTAAAATTGACATATATATATAGTATGTAAAATTAGATTAAAACTTGAAGATTGATAAAATCAAATTTAATGCATCCAAAATCAGTAAATTTGGTCTAGTTTTATGAGTTTAGTAAATTTATGATATGAACCAAATCAAGTCTAAATCTGATTTTAAAAATATGTTGATTAGTTTTGCAAAATTGAATATATCTTTTAAACCATATATTGGATAAAACTAAAAATTTACAAAAAAAATACTAGACACGTGAAAATATATTGTAGTCAAATTTTAGATTAAATGGAATTCGATAACATAATATTTCAGATGATCAATTTTAATAGATGAATCTTGTCAAATATATAAAATTAGATATTTTTGTGCTATTTTTAACATATCTTAAGCTGTTAGTTGAATTTTATTGCAATTCAAGTTAGATTGAAAACTGGACATCTGAAGCTTGCCAACCATATATTGTACGATCAATAATCCATCTAGATAAAAAGGAGCGATATGTTTGAAATCAAGACTCAATTTTTTTGAAAATATGCAAAAATTAGATATTCGAGCTACATGAATAGATTTTAATGTGAAGATTTTTGATATTATTTTTATTTATTTCATTATTTTAAAATAATTATTTTTAATTTCATTTTTTTAGCGTATTAAACATTGTTTAGAGATTTATTTCATTACTGAGTTTATAATAACTAATTATTATTTTATGCTTACTAGCTTACAACCTAAAAATGATTCATTATAACTAATGTGATGGAAACAACTAAGTTGTTACTAGGTTTATGTATATTTCTTATCATTTAGTGACTTTCTGTATTGAAAAGTTTAGATTTTTTATTTTTTTAAAGTCATTAATTTATTGATTCTTATTATTTATTATTTATTTTATTTTTTAATTAAATTACTAATGTATTTTATTATATTTTAATGTAATGTAATTTATTATTTGAAATTAATAATATATAAATAATTAAAAAATTTACTTATAATTTTATAAATATAATGTATTTTTTATATCATGCTGAGAAAAAGTTTTTGATAACCTGATAAGGCTACTAGAGGACAAAGTGGCGATTCAAACTTTAGAAAAGGACTGGCCCACCAGAATCGTGAACAATTAATTTTCTTCCAAAGTTACCGACATCTGTTTGGACTTGGAAGCATAGTGTTGAAACCCGCTAAGTGGATGAATCCAAAACCTAATTAATCCGAGGTTAAAATTGAGTTGAGTTGAAAAGAAATAAATAAAGAAAAAATGTAATATGACCGGTAAAATCCGGTTAAAAATTTAATTATAGTTTGTTAATTTTTATTTTTTTAAATAATAATATTTTACTTTTTTAAAAATAATCCGGGCAACCTGATAATTCAATTAAAATTTAAAACCCAACTTTTAAACAGAAGCAAATCTAAAAACTATATTAGAAAGATTCGAAATTATTCATATATAATTAGTGAAAAATATATACTTATAATTTTATAATTTTACAAATATAATGTATTTTTTATATCATGTTAAAAAAAGTTTTCGATAACTTGATAAGGCCAGTAGAGGCCGAAGTAGTGATTCAAACTTTAGAAAGGGACTGGCGCACCCGAATCGTGAACAATTAATTTTCTTCCAAAGTTACCGACATTCGTTTGGACTTGGAAGGTTCTTTCTTTAGAATTGAGTGCACAAGAACTCAACCAGTTTTCTCTAGGAGGTCGAAACTATATCTTTTTAAATAGGTGATATTACTTCTTATATAAAATAATATGATATTAATTTTAATTAGAATTACGATTGATGAAAATTTGAAATATTTTTTAAAATTAATTTTTTTAATTTTTTAATTTTTTTAATATGTTTATATAAAAAAATATTTTTTTTAAAATAATTTTATATAAAAACACTTAAAAAAATATTTTTTTTAAAATATTTTTATATAAAAACACTTAAAAAAAACTAAAAATCCTCGTTAAAAAACAATGACAAAGAAAAATAAAATAAAATAAAACGATGAATCATCTCCCCTTTTAACACGGGCGAAGCAGCTTAACGTATGCATATACAGTCTCGCTCTCCCTCTCCCTCGCTACTTTTTATAACGGCGGGAGATAAATCCATTGCCTTCTAAAATCTGCAGTCTCTTTCCCAAAATTCACTGCTCCAGAAAATAAAATCTCACCATCTCCCCATTCCCAACGGTACCAATTTTTTAATTTTATCTTATTTTCACGTTAAACAATTTCTGTTATTGTGTCTGTCAATTATAACAAAAAAAAAATCATTTCAATTTAACTTTCGGATCCATTCCTCCTTCTCAGCAGTCAAGTAATCCAGGTTGGCATGTAAATCTCTCTCTTTTCGATCCGATTGATTGATTATGTTTTCTTTTTGAGCAGCTAGGCAAAAAAGAAGAAGACAAATGGGATATATAGGGTCACATGGAATAGCAGCACTGCACAGATACAAATACAGTGGAGTAGATCACTCTTGTGTTGCTAAATATGTTTTGCAACCTTTTTGGACTCGTTTTGTTAACCTCTTCCCTCTTTGGATGCCGTAAGTTCCTTCATTTATGTGACATAGATATGTATTCTTCTTTTACTTTCATTAAAATTAGAATATTCACTAATATTCACCTTTTCTTTTTGGGTGTGAAAATGGATTTAATTTACTTATGGATTTGCTGCAGGCCGAATATGGTATGATAAAGTGGACTTTACTCTTTGATTAGTGATGCTAAATTATTGGGCTGTGTTTTCTTGTTTTTGTTTCTTTTCCTAACTTGTTCATGTTTTTTTTTTTAAAGATTACGCTTATGGGATTTATGTTCTTAGTGGCTTCGGCATTTCTCGGTTATGTAAGTTGGGATTTCGTAAAAATGTCAGTTATGGAGATGTTTTTTTCTTTCTTTCCTAATTGAAAGTTTGTGTTTGTGTTTTAGATTTATTCACCTCACTTGGATACGCCTCCGCCGAGATGGGTTCATTTTGCGCACGGATTGCTTCTATTTCTATATCAGGTTGATTCTAGTTCTCCCAGGCATTGTAGTTAATATGCTTTTCTTAATGTGCGTGACATGGCTTTTCCTGACTTGGTTTTAATTTCCCAGACTTTTGATGCTGTTGATGGAAAACAAGCTCGGCGGACAAACTCGTCGAGTCCATTGGGGGAGCTTTTTGACCATGGTGATTTATGTGTTACATAATCTGTCTTTGTTCCCAACTATTTAATATTGTTGACTGTTTCTTAATGTGCTTTTTCCAACTTATTGCAGGATGTGATGCGCTTGCTTGTGCGGTGTGTATTTTTCCATCTCTAGTCTTTTTACCCCAACAGATTCAGTTTCAATACCTGTTTCTTGTTGTTTTTCAGTTTGAAAGCATGGCTTTTGGTAGCACTACCATGTGTGGAAGAGATACTTTCTGGTTTTGGCTTATTTCAGCTATTCCATTTTATTGTGCAACATGGGAAAAGTAAGTAATACAAATCTGCTGTTATTTGTTTTCTATGGATTTGAATGATGTAATATGACTTCATAAGTTCTATTTAGATTTCTCTTTATTTTGCTCGGAACTTCTGACATCTTCTTTTCTTGACTGAGGTCTTATGTTTGATTATTTTCCTCACGTTCTCACTCTTGTAAATTTTGTATGTTATTGACAATTTGGATTTTTGCTTCCTTGTGTCCAGCTTTTTCACCAATACTCTTATTCTTCCAGCAATTAATGGACCTACAGAGGGTCTGATGCTAATATACATGGCTCATTTCCTTACTGCTGTAGTCGGCAAGCTCTTCAAACCTGCAATACCCTTGATTATTTTGCACAGTTTTTTAATATAGTCTATCATGATAATTTTTTCTGTGCCCATTTTGTTTCTCTCTATTGTCTCTTTTTCTTCCAATTCAAGTTCTTTCCTATTAAGGTGCCGGGTGGTGGGCTCAACAGTTTGCAATGTCTTTCCCATTCTTGAGTTGGTTGCCATTTGTAAGTGGTAAGAGTCTACAATTTTGCAAAATGCTTGGCAATGAATGCATCATTCCAGTTTTTTTCTACCTTTTCCCTTGCTAGAGATATTTAATGACTTTCCCAGGATTTTATTTCACCTCACATGTCATCTACTGAAATGAGATTTGTTGGATATTTTTAGCAGAAAATTTTGTGCATAATGTCAGATTATGCGCGCAAACGTAAGAGTAGAGTACTCTGTAATCTACCTTTTGTCCAGTCCAATTGGAATAAAATGTCTTTGTGTTTGACTTAAAAATAAATTGTGATTGCTTGACATTTTTCTTGATTGATAATGCAATTCAGATCAAGGATTGCTCAATATATGTTTAGTCTCTTATACATTTTTGTGTCCATCACTTGTTTTTTTATTTGTGTTCTTTGATTCTTTTTGATGTATTAGCATTCACTATTTTCATGGAGTAATTTGCTGTTGTCTTCTTTCTCATTAGTGTTTTTTTCCTCGTAAGCCATGTTTTCTTAAGTGATGTTTGAGTTTCCAGATTTTTCTTTTTAATTGGTGGGATTTCACTATGGTTTTTTTTTTAAGAAAACCCGACTCAGAGGTCGCCTTGGGGCAAGGCTCAAGTCACAGGTAGGGCAAGTTGACATGGGTTAACTATTTTTTTTTTTTTAAATAAAAGATGATGTTCTGATTTTTTTTTTAAAAACAATCAATGGGTTTTACCAAGTCGAATAGGTCGCACCTATTTTTTGATGAACTTGGACTGGTCCAGGCTCCAGGTCGACCTACTTAGCTAGTCCAAGTTATATAACGGTGCTAGAATGTAGATTCTATTTGGTTTGTCATCATCTCAATCCTGGTGGCAGAAACACTAGTTAAAATAGGCAATGATACCATACATGTTAAATGAAAGGACTTGGCAAGGCCCTAGAACAACGGGTTGCACACAACTTTGTCATTTCCTTCGTGCTTTCCTTTTGCATCTGTATTTTGTTTTCTCCTTGCCCTTTTGTACTTTATTTCATAGTTTTCTTTTTCATGTGTAACTGAAGTTTTCTTTTGCTCTTTATTTTCTTAATTTTTAATTTTTTGACTGCAGAAATCCCAACTTACAGAGTTGTGCAGTTTTTAATGACAGCTTTTGCTGTTATACCTACAGTGGGATTCAAGTAAGCAATTATATATATATATCTAAAATGGCTGAAAAAATAGTTCTCTTGCATGCGTAACACATAATTTACATCTAATGTTGCTAGTTATGATCTTTTCCTTTCTTGTTCAATTGCATTTGTTTAAACTTTTTATGGTTACCCGTTCAATTATGAAGAAAGAGTAACCAAAGTTACAACTTGCACATGCTGAGAAAATGACATCATCATTATATTTTTCGCTGGAAGGGGTGGTGGCGGTCTAGGGGTTTCAGCTGTGGCAGATGTGTTTGAATTTTCCTCTATGGGGTCATTTGTGCCATTGGTTAGCATGAATTGCCTGTTATAGATTGTACTGTTGGTGTCTTTAGAGTCCACATATAGGCCATGATGTAGCTGTTTGGTGAAGGTTATCTTGGATCTACATTACATAATGTTATATATTTGTGCAATGTGACCTTTTTTTCTACAGTGTGTCTAATGTCTACAAGGTTGTTCAAGCAAGAAAAGGCAGCATGTTGCTGGCTTTAGCAATGGTAATTCTGTATCCATTTTTACTTTCCTTTCTTAATTATATGAAAGCTTTGTGAATGTCTAATTATTCCTTATTGCTATCAGCTTTACCCTTTTGTTGTGCTCGTTGGCGGAGTCCTATTGTGGTATGCCTCAACCTGTTATATTTTTTCAATGTGGTTCTTGACACACATTGGGTTCTTCATATGGACCTTGCTTCTTCTGCAGGGATTATCTGTCTCCATCTGATCTAATGTCAAACTATCCTCATTTGGTCATATTGGGAACTGGACTTGCATTTGGGTTTCTTGTGGTAGGTCACGTGACTACCTTTTGACAATTATCTGTCTCCATTCAGTTCTCTAAATTGCTGTTCTGTTTCATTTTCAAATTGAAATCCATTAGTTTAGTCATGCTAAGGAGATGGTTGATTGAGGTGGACGGTGGAGTAGAAACCTGTGCAGTCTGGTGTTCTGCCTGAAAGTTTGCCAGTTGCGAGCATTAAAATGGAGGAGCTGGTTCCAAATAGATTGACTATGATATTGGCAGGGATCTATTACACTTTAAAGGGTTTTTTTAACCATATGACCATTATGGATTTGCGAATTTGGAACTGTGTCTTAACACACTCAAATTACATGGGCACTGTTGCAAAATGCAGTCACACATGGTTTTTGAATACAGTGCAAATTAGATTCATCACAACCATGCAGTTGTGCCTCCCCATCATAGCTTTTATATGCTCTTTTGAAGTGGATTTAGCACATATTATTAGGGATCTAATAAAGTCTGAAATTTTATAGGAATGCAGATTAAAGTTTCACTCTGAAATTTTATAGGAATAAAGATTAAAGTTTCACACATGGCGGTGCTTCAAACAGTCAACTTTTAAATTCTGGCTATATGATTGCATATGTTTCTGTTACAGATGAGTTAGGCATTTGAAGCGGAATAAAAAGAACTAAAAAAAAGGAAAGGAAAATGAAATCAGTGTGCAGATACCAAAAGGAATGCACTTTCACATGTTATTCGGTGTGGTATCTCAACATAAAATTAGATCCATTCATGACAACAGTTAGCATATGTTCTCATGACAGCTCCTTACTAATTTTGTCTGGAATTGGATCACAAAACCAAATGCAAAAAAAAGTTTTGTATATTCTTGATGATGTGTTTACAGTGGGTGTTGGGGAACTGGGATCTAATGGTATTCATTTGTGCATGCTCCTGTTTTTAAATATTTTCTAAATTATACAAGTGCTTTTTAAATATTTTCTAAATTATACAAGCACTGCAAAGTGCAAACGTTTGACTTGTATTGTACCATTTCTGAGAGGAAATTTCATTTGACAGGGAAGGATGATTTTGTCTCACTTGTGTGATGAACCGAAGGGATTGAAAACCAACATGTGTATGGTATGGTTTGTTCAGTTCTCAACTATTAAACATCTGTGGTCTTAAAGTTTGTCCTAATGCTTTAATAGAAAATTTTGAGATTCTGGTGTATATCACCAGCATTGCAGGAATATTTAGATCTCTCAAGTCTAATGCATATTAACTTTTTGGATAATTCACTGAAATATCCAACAAATGTTCTGCCCTATCTTGAGCTGTTTCACTGGCACTTATGAGATACAACAATTGCTCGTTTATTAGAGTTAATATGTTCTGAGTAATAAAATAATACAGACTTGTTCTCCATGAAGTATTCATATCAATGTTCTGAAGCAATACTTGTGGGAGTACTATGGGGTGTTCTTACCTCTAGTATCAAACTGGTTATTGTTGAATTTCCTTTACCACAGAAGTTTCCATTTCTGCTGTTTTTCAGTTCTCAATATAATTCCTGGGAAATTTATTTTATATGCAAACTTAATTAACAAACGAGTGCTGAACAAGCAAGTTACAAGTATTTTTTCCTGCAGTCTCTGTTATATCTACCATTTGCCATCGCAAATGCACTCGCAGCCAGACTGAATGATGGGTAAGTGGTCACTGGTCATATTGTTTTAGTCTCTGATGTTAAAAAATAGGCATCTATTTGATCTATTTTTGACTGTCATGTTAACTTTACAAGAACCTTTTATTGCAGAGTTGCTTTAGTTGATGAGTTCTGGGTTCTTCTTGGTTACTGTGTATTCACAAGTAAGCGCCTGTTACCTTGTTTTTGTTTATAGTGGTGATATGTCTTTAATTGCTTGTTTTACACTAGAAACCGTTCTGCACAAGTTAGTTAATGTTTTGTTTTCTGATTTTGCATTTTTAAGTTTTGAGTTGGTGCAATAATTCATATTGCTCTTACCATGTTCTGCTACAGTTTTGTTTTATACCTTACAATTCTTTTTCTGAACTCAGTGGGACTCTATTTACACCTCGCCACATCTGTCATCCATGAAATTACAACAGCTCTGGGAATATGCTGCTTCAGGTGAGAATCTGCTTGTACCTGGGAGTGTTCATGGTTCGGTTGGGTCCAGTTTGTGAGGAAAATTCAGATAAAAAAGTTGTAAAGGTTTCAGCATAATCCAACTGGGATTGAAAGCTCATTAGACCTAACTGAACCAAAAATGATTTTATTTTTTGAATTCAAATCTGAGCAACACCAATGACTACTATTAAAAAACCAAGCCAAATTAAATTATGTGAACTAAGTGGGGTTAAAAAATGTTCTAGCAAAGATGTTTTGCACAATCGGGCTACAGACATCTGTTTTGTTTTTTGCAATTATTGAACAAGATGCCTTTGGTCAAAACCTGTCTGGTTCAAGGTTTAGTTATTATTATGGCTGATCTTGGTATTTGATTCTCTGAAGTCTGCTGAGTGTGCTTGAGTACCCGTGGATCAATCTGATTTTCATCTGCTTGTGGCATTCATGGTGCTCTTTAATAGAAGTGTATGCTTTTTGCAGTTGGGATATTTGGTTACTTTTACAACCAAGTTGTTTCTCAAATGTGCTTATTAGCTATGATATACCTGCATACAGCATCTTGGTTTTTAATTGCTTCTGTTCTTAATTTACAGGATAACTAGGAAGAAAGCATGAAAACGATAGTTCTGATTTTGGTATGTCTTTCCGAACCTATGTTCTAATTGTTGTTAACTGTATTCAAATTTTTGGAGTATGCTATATGGTTTGATTATAGTTCCATCTTGTATCCGAGGTTTTTGTGATTTCATATGCTTCATTATGAATTTTTTCAGCTGGCAATTCTGGAGCAATGGGGCAAACTATCTGTCATTTTACTTTTACCCCCCTCTGTTACAGACTATTCAACTAATGTGATAATAGATTAGGTGAATTGAGGAATTCACACCTTTTAAGCATCGTTATATATTGAAATTTATAGTGGATGCCATAGTTTTCTATACTGTGTTCAAGGGGGGTGGGTGCTATTATGTCTAGTTTTGGATGAGTTGAGTTGAGTTCAGTTCAGGGAGAGTCATATAACTGTTGAATCCTGTGCCTGGTAACGCTACCTGCACGGTTGAGCCCCAGCTGTTTCACCCAGGGCATTTCATAGGTTTCCTCATGTCAGTGATGTCGGAGTTCTGGTTTCATTTCAGAGATGGGTCTTTTAAAAGCATTAAATTGATGATCTCTAGTCACAGAAAATTGATAACCATAGTAGTGTGATATGCTACTGTCTTGATTATATTCTCACTTTGATGCCACATGATGTGTTTCTGTTAAAACTGTTTGTTGAATCTAGGGAGTAAAACTTTCGACCGTGGATTTTCTTTCGATGTAATGGCTAGGATGACTTAATATCTTCTTTCTTTGCTTTTTTCATTTGTATTCACATTAATCATCATCTCTACGCAGTAACATTCCTGCTCGGTAATAGAAGAGCTTCTATAGGTCCTATTTTTCCCCGCTTATTTATACTAATGCCCACCCTCAATTTTCAAAATCATTTTGCTTGGTCTTTATTTGATCAAGAAGATCTAAAGTTGTGTTTGTTTTTCTTTTTAAAAAGTGTTTTTAAATTTTTTTGAATATTTGTTTTGCTTCAAATCAACTTTATTTTTAAAAAAATTTAGATTATTTTAATATGCTAATATTAAAAATGAATTTTAAAAAATAAAAAATATATATTATTTTAATATATTTTTAAACAAAAAATATTTTAAAAAATAACTGCTATTTTAATCTCAAATATTGTATTCTTAAATACTATGCTGGTGTAAGGCTACATGAAACCATATTCTCAAATGCATTAAAAAAAAGGAATGTTATTTTTTAATGTTATTCTTTTTAATATTGTAGGAATGATTATTTTTTATTTAAAAATATATTAAAATACTTTTTTATTTTTAACTTAAATGTATATATATAAATTAAAATACTTTTTTATTTTTAACTTAAATCTATATATATAAAAAAAGTAATTTTAAACCAATTTTTTTTGTTTTTTAAAATGATATTTTGATGGTAAAAACAAATAATGTCTAACCATATGACATGTACCCGAACTCATTTTTACTTTGACATGTCATGACATGGTTTCATGTAACCTCGAAGATAGGACAAAACAAAGATGATTTTGAAAGTGAAGGGCAGACATTAACAAAAATAAAAATGAAGAGGGTAAACTGATACAAGATAATACATGGATTCAAAATAGCGTTCAACCATTTCACTTCCCTTTTTATTTGTTACTTCATCTGAATTATTTCCAAAAATTTTTTTAACACTAACGTGTTATCGTCAATCCCTTTATATTCTAATTTCCAATATCATATCAGCTTTTTTTTTCTTTTTTTTTTTGTTCCCCTGAATTATCATCATGATGGTAAAGAAAACTTAAACTTTCCCTAGTCCTGGAACTATAACTTTACATGGAATTTAAGATCAAGTGTATATAGGCAATAAGACACGGTGTGTAATTTAGGGAAGCTGATATATATAATATAACAGCTGCAAATGATGTGACCAAAAATCCTTTTGGTACAAAGTCGTGAAGGTGAATTTTGTTAATACCATCTAGCGGAGCAGGATGGGTTGATTATATGACATGGCAGCAGGCAGTTATGTACAAACCAAAACATTCTGGACTGTCGAAGTTCATCGTATGCGAGAAATGACATCCCATTTCCATAAAATTAATTAATTTGTTGTGAGCTATTCTGAAAGTGTGATATCTCTGGTCTTAAAGAACTGCACGGATTAGACTTGTGAAGTGATTATTTCGCGTTTTTCTTTTTCTTTTTGGTTGCGTGGTGTACAGTTACATGAGAATTTGGGTTTCAAGAAGCATAAATCAACCAGAATTATCTTTGGATTGGTAAAGAAATTAGGTTATAGTAGTAGCTAGGTTACTATGCGAAAGCCACTTCAACTCTAACAGGAAAAAAAAATGATGGGAGGAGAGTAGCAGAGGGTGGAAACATGGACAGCATTAAAAGCTAATAATGACATCCCTGGTGAAATTATCCTTTTCGATATCCTATCAAGACTTCCAGGCAAGTCGCTCCTGCAATTCGAGTGCATTTGCAAGTAATGGGATTCTGTAATTTCCAACCCTTCTCTAGCTAATCGACACGACTCTTTCAAACGAACGCCGTGATGGTGGCCATCTACTTTCTGTTACAGATTCCACAAATATATCCACCTTTTCTTAGCAAGTCTTTCTGGAGAACTTTGTACTTTGACTTTCAAGCAAGACATTGACAGTCTTTGCTCTTCGCAAAGTATCAATGGTTTGGTTTGTTTGCACCCTTCAAGCAAATACAGTTATTTTCCCAGCACGGCAAGTGAGGAGGAATACAGGAGTTACATCTGTGACCTCGCACCAGTAAAACTTTTAGGCTTCCCAGTAATTTTCATTTGATGATCCCCTGCAATTTGATGCCGTTATGGTTTATTGCTTTCTTCGATGGGAGCCTCTCAGAAAGGAATACGAGGTTTTTGAGTTTTGTCAAATTGATGCTGGCAACAGGTGTTGGGGGATTACCGTGAGATTTTCACTCCAGGAACCAACTCTTGGAGAAGGATGGATGCTTCTTTGCCTGTTGAAATTACTTCGACCAACGCCCATTTGATTTTCCATGGAAAATCTACGTGTGTTAACGGAGCACAGCATTGGTCATTCACGTTCGAGAGAGCTTCGCATATATTGGTGTTCGATCTGGAGGGTGAAATCTGTCGGCCCATCCGGGTTCCCGATGGAATTTCCACTGAGGATGGCTCCGTTCACATTTTTCGATATTTGTCGGGTTGGAATGCAATAACGTTCAAAAAATTGATTCAAGTAAATAGTTGCTTGGCTCTGATAGATTATAAAGATCTCATACATAATGAAATGAAACTATGGATAATGACGGACTGCCAAAATCAGATATGGATCGAAGAGATTATTTACCTTTGATGACAATTGGCTACGATTACAAAGCCCATTTCCTGTTCGTTCTATTCATACTGGTGAAATTCTGTTGGTACCATTGCTGGAACTGAGTGAAACTTCATGGGACCTTTATTACGATATGAAAAAGAAAACTTTCAGGGGAGTTGAGGTTAATGAATTGCCAAGATTCAAGCCCGCAGGTCCTTGTAATGACAGATTTATTTCTGGCTATTCTGAGAGCCTTGGCACCTTTCAAGGAATTTAGTTAAAAAAAAAAATGACAGCTATTGCACTAGATTTTAAATTATTCCACTAGTGAGTTCAGATGTAATATATCTTATTTCTTTGCCTCACTAAAGCATTTCTTTCGGATAACGGAACACACCAAGACGCCTAGAAACTCGGTACAAAGAAAGGAGGAAAAAACGAAGAATCTCCCCGGTATTATAAATTATAACAGGGGCAAGTGAAGTAATGCATCATTTAATCTTCACACAAGTCAGGACAACTCGAGACAAGTTGTCTATTCTAAGCGCGTCTTTACTATTTCACTATCACAACAAATGATTTTCAATGCATGATAAAAGTTTGGCTATTCAATTCATTTAGGCTTTGAACGGAAAGGCATTTGAATGACTATTGGACCATAACCAAGCCCCAACAATAGTGTACATTAATGAGGGGAAGAGCAGGTTTGCCACTGGAAAACGGTCATGGTTAAAGAATTGTTACCTACAGGGCCTTCTCCAGCCATCTTGGCAATCTTAGTGAATCCTTCATCCCAAGTCGAGTGAGGAACACAGAATATAGAAGGTGTAATAAGAATACAAAGAATCCACTATTTAGCATGACCTGTTAAACAAATTGGATAACACTAAGTGCCTTGTACATCAAAAACATTCAACAGGACGGGAGAGGAAGGTGTAGCATAAATTACCAGAATTCCGAAGAGAGAATATATGAAATTCATTGATGGAACGGTATTAATACCAGCGGCAGCAAATATGAAAGTGAGAGAGGCATGGATATTTATGGTGATCTACAAGCAAATGAAAAAACCTTGTAAGTGAACTCCTAATGGTGAGTTAAGGAAAAATTACAGGGTAAAATGTGATTAATTACCAAAGCAAGTATATTTTCTCTTATTAAGAATGAGGACGTTAAGACATATCCCACAGCACCTGTTGCCCGAGCCTGCATTCCAAGGAATGTATGTCAGCAGAAATTTGTGAAATAACAAGAAAATACCATTGCTTCAAACAAGGCTTGTAAAGTCAAAACAAAGGGGGGAGACGCTACAATTGTGCACAAGAAAATCGAAAGACCCCAATTCGCTCCCATCCTGAAAATATGCAAAGAGAATAATAATCCAACAAGTTAGCACATGCTGATCCATTTAAATTTGATCGAATAAGCATTTTTCCTTGTTTATATCAAGCATTTACAATCACAAGCATAAAAAAGAAGTCAAACAAATATCAGAAAGAAGAAGGAAAAAACACAGAACTCATAGGATTGTGATTACAAACCTCCATAAAGAACCCATTGTGAAACCAACTAAACCATGTGTTAGCTGAAAGAGAGATGCATCAAGCGAGTAAATCATCAGCTATTCTGCTCAAGAAAAGCACGTTTAAATTTTAGGCAAGAAAGTAAGCATTCACAAAGATTTGGCATATGATGCTTGAAATTCTCACTAAATATAAGTTCAAGCACACTTCTACAAATTTATTCACCATCCTGGCAAAAGCTACACGCCCTCTATTTTCACCATTTCTTAAACTTGCGGGAAACAATCCCGCCATAACTAAGTAAAGGGTTAAGAACTCCATCATTAAGATCAAGTTTTACTTCTTTTTTTTTTTTTTCCAACTCGCATGTACAGAGCAATTAAAGTTGTCAGTAGCAAATTTTTGCCAGAAACAAGTTCTACATGGTCATGCAATTAATGCATCCAAACGATCATAATAAAAAACAACCGAGAAATTCCCAAAATCCTTTAAGCTCGTCTTCAACACTAATCGAAGTACAGGATGTTGCTAATCAAAAAATGCAGAGAGTGCTCACCAGATAGGTTAAGGCTTTTACTGGACCAGACAAAACAAATAAGAGCATAGCTGTTGCCACCTGCCAGAATGCAAGATAATTTCAACACAAAGGGAGTAATTATTATAGACCAAATCGACAAAATTGAGAACTAAGCAAAGTTACTCATGGATGGTTACAAACCATAGTTTTTCTTCCGCCCGCAACACCCCATCTCAACGAAGAGATTACTATCGGCAACGAGAAGAAGCATCCAAAGTAATTCTGCAAAACACCAAACCCTATTATAAAGCAATGGCAAGTAATATGGATTGCTTAAATGACAAACCCTATTATAAAGCAATGGCAAGTAAATGGATTGCTTTGCTAAAGAATCATCCTTGATAAAATTTTCTTTCTCTTTTTGCTGTTTCTTTGCAAAATTGTGACTAAAAACTAACAATTATCACAGCCCATAATTTTTTTGCACTAAAGATTTTAACTCGATGAGCTATTCTACAGACCGGCAATAAACTCAAGCGACCCAGTTGACCAAAAATAATAGTAAAAAACAAAAAAAATGGAAGCAAACAAAGACCCACATAGAAATTGATTAAATGAATCAAAATCAAACCTCAATTGAGAGAGAATTGCTCAAGAAATAAACGAGACCAGTGACAGCAGCAAACATTGAACACTCCACCAATCTCAGTGTGTTCTGGTAAACCACACCGTCTGGGGCCAAGTCCTCGAGTTCTGTTAAAATGGTTGCTGAGTTCCTCTCCTCGTCTTCTTCTTCGTCTTCTTTATTGTTGTCGAAAAACGGAGCTTCAATTCTTGAAACTGTGAAGATTTTGAAGGTGGGTCTTATGGGAGTAACGAGCAATAAAAGAAATGAAGAAGAAGAGAGACGAGGGGGTTTTCTGGGGGAGAAGTTGAGGGAACCAGAGAGGGAGTGATGGGGGACAGCTCGGAAAGTATAAGGAAATTGGGGTTTCAGGTTGTGGATTTGGAGGATATTCATGATCTTCATGGGACTCCAGGAGACACAGGACAGGGGCCAGATAGACAGAGCTTGTGCTGATAAATTGTTGAGCGGGGGTGGGGGTGGCAATGGAATCCACGGCTCAGTTTGTCTCTGTGTGTGTTATATATCTCTATTAAATTAAAAAAATATATAAATATTCTAAGCATATATATATATATAATAAGATAATTCAAAGGCCTATACTCATTTAAATCGTGTCGAATTAAACTGTAAATCCCGGGAAGAGGGAAGGTGGCATGGGCTACAATGTCATTGTCTGTTGGGTTTGGGTCAAACAGTTTCATTTCCATTAATGGATAAAAGCCTGGTGGGTTATTTAGCCCACATCATTGATTGATAAAACCTTGGCCCACTATCCTTATTTCTCCCTCTACAAGACAGGTCACACCAGCGAATACTTATATTTGGATGGTCTGGATGGGCTTAACCATTGTTTCAGAAGCCCACAAACTATCGTCACTACAGTTAAATTTTGTATTTTACTTCAAATCTTAAAATAATTTGTAAAGAATCAAAAATATATTATTTTTATGAATTTTTAATTAAAAAAATATCTCCAGAAGAAACGCAAGGCAATTACCAAGAACGCTAATAGAAGCAAAAAGGATAGCCTGATGGGTCCGGAAACAGGTGTGGTAGACAGCAAGGCGTGTAGTTAAAAATTAAAATAGGGTGCTCAATCATGAATTGAACACCATTCAAAAGACAAGAAGAAACGTTGCTTGCTCGGGGGGTTAATGTGAGGACGACGACCTTATTATAGCTGGGCTGCTTACAATCATGAATTGGAAACACAACAGAATCATTGATGGACAATGACAACACGGACCAGAAACAATAAACAAGAACCATGGAACATCGTCATCGTCGTGATTGGTTGTGAGCATCTTAGCATTTTGATTAAATTGAGCAAAATACATTTCTTGTTAACGATTGTTTATCTGTCCCAATGATGCACTGGCTTCGGGCATGCGTGGGACGTGCGTCCTTAACATAATGGCCTAGAGGAAACACGCTTTGTTCTGTGCCTGTTTGGGATTTTTTTTTTTAATTTCCTCAAATTACAGTAGAAGTGGCACCAAAAAGGATATATAAATTGCAGAAGAGACGTGACGTTGGTTGCTCAGAAATAAAGTACAGATAAGACGACAGTCTTTAAAAAAAAAAGGTGCAAATTTGGATGCCTGTCTCTCCCTCCGTGTGTTTTCTCGTGCACCGTCCCACTATTAAATGTTTTGTCCGTTTGATCTTAGGATCTTTTCTGGGCTGTCAGTGTTGGTCTTTTATCGATAATAAAGATATTTGAATTTCGAAACCCATTCTTTTTTCTCGTCGAAAGAGATTAGAATCTGAACTGACAAATTTTTATACGTAATTCTATCATATGCGTACAAAAATTCAAAGAAGCATATAAACTGTAGTTATCAAATCCGGTTAAGAGATTGTCTTGGTTAAGACATCATGTCTTTTATTTTATAGATTAATTTATATTAATTTAAAAAAATAAAAAAAATGTTTTAAAAAATAAAAATTACCTAAGAGTGGGATT